>NC_045806.1:83260729-83411471 GCF_009873245.2 Balaenoptera musculus | reverse complement strand
CTCTATATGTATTTACATCTATATGTATATCATAGAACAGATAACGCAGGGTTAAAAAGAGATTTGGTGTAGAAAGCAAAGAGTTCATTTTATGCTTGGTGAGTTTGATGTAATCATGGGATATTCAATTAGCATTGTTTAGGAAGCAGTTTAAACTGTGAGTTTAGAGATTATGGGAGAGATGTATACAGAAGATTAGAAGTACAGATTTGGAAGTCAATGATACACTGGTGTTATTAAAGATATGTGGGTGGGTAAGCTCACTCAGGAAAAAGTTTTGTATATTAATTATTTATTAACAAATATGTCTTCTCTTAATAGATACAGTCTTCTGGGGAAACAACAGGGATCCTTGAAGTCAGGGGTTAGGTTTGGAGGCAGGATAATAGGCCAGTTAGAAGGGATCACTTTTTTTTTTTTTTTTAAGAAATTCACGTTCTTTTATTTATTTATTTATTTATTTATGACTGTGTTGAGTCTTCGTTTCTGTGCGAGGGCTTTCTCTAGTTGTGGCAAGTGGGGACCACTCTTCATCACGGTGCGCGGGCCTCTCACCATCGCGGCCTCTCTTGCTGCGGAGCACAGGCTCCAGACGCGCAGGCTCAGTAATTGTGGCTCACGGGCCCAGTTGCTCCGTGGCATGTGGGATCTTCCCAGACCAGGGCTCGAACCCGTGTCCCCTGCATTGGCAGGCAGATTCTCAACCACTGCGCCACCCGGGAAGCCCAGAAGGGATCACTTTTAAGTTCTATCCCAACCCCCCAGTCAATGGTATTGTGTCCCCTCAGATTTGTGAGCAGGAAAACATGTTTCAATAGAATTAATTTGCTCTCGTATCTACTCCTTTGCTTCTTAGTAGGATGTTATGTATGCTATAGGCATTCAATAAGTGTTATGATGATAGCAAGATGAAAATATGAGGAAGAGTACTTTGATGTACTGCAAGAAATAGCTCATCATACATGACGAATAGTTGACTTCCAGAGGTTATGACTTTGAAGCAATCATAAATTGACTATATTAAAATAACTTTGCTCTGAAGGAGAAAAGGTACCTGTGTTCTGAAGGGAAGCACGCCTTTCATCCTCCACATGAGAGTATGCACTAGCTAAAAAAAGAAAAAAAAGTTACACGATCTCTATTGGTGAAATGGATTGGGATCCACAGGGTCATATTTGTTGCCACTGTCTGATAATCTGTAGTTTTAGGAAACAGATGCATTGAGCACTGGAAACAAGTATAGTTGTTTGTTTGTTTTCTTGTTTTTACACGGATGTCTTTTGATCCCCCCCCCACACACACACACATTGGAATACATCCCACAGGGACTATTCATTGCAAAAGAAAAGGTATATGCTAATGATACAGCTACAAAGCAAAAATAAAAATTATAGCCGTCTGCTTGCAAAAAGGTCCTCTTATAACTCATTTGTAGATTTTCAATGTGAAGGGTTCCAGAAATGGAAAGAATTACTGACAGCTCTATATCTGTAATGCAATCAGCTCTAGAGATATTTATGCATATATTAAATGAAAAAAGAAAACCTTAGTTTGTATAGTTTGCGACGTGAGACCTGTTTCAGCTTGTAATGTCTCATAATGCTGATTTTAGCTCTAGTATTCCTCTATTCAATAGAAAAAATATATAGAGGATAACTTATCCTCAAATGTGGCTCATACTTTCTACTTTTCATCAAACTAATGCTGAAGTCCTATCACATATTAAGTTTAGATACAAGTTAATGATATTTCAGCTTTTTGTCTGATCCTGGGAAAATAACCTGGTGTTGTTCAGTGACTGTGCAGTCCAGTACCAGGATCCTTCCAAATTAGAAAAATAACCTGTCTCCTCTATGTACCTAGTCTAAACATATGCATAGTTAATACTTTGAAAGTACATTTACTTACTTATTATTTCAATAAATATTTCTTGATCAATGTCTATGTTAAAACATATTTTTGAATAAATGAGTAACTAATAAAAGTCAGAATTTGTCAGTGTTATAAGAGTGGTACAAATAAGATGCTATTATAGTATAGAGAGAGTAGTGATCACATGAGGAAAGCCTTCACTGAGAGTAGATTTTGAGCTTGTTTCTAAATTTCTATAAAAGAAAATATATTAGCATTGGAAAATTGGTTATTCTAGTTTGAAATAATTAGACGTAACGTCTTATGGGAGATGGGATGGACAGGTAGTCAAAGAAAAAGTCATGGAAAGCTTTGACTAAGGAATGTGGATTTTATTTAATTTAGTGATAAAGAACTATTGGATATTTCTGAATATAAGAAGTCATAATAAGGGCAATATTTTAGTAGCGTTTCTTGGGCAACTATGTTGGCAATGAATTCCAATGAGGAGAAATTGGAGATAGGGAGACTGTTGCAATGAAGATGTGGACCAGAATTGTGGCAATAGAACTGAAAAGACAGGCAGATGATAATAAGGATTTAGAGGAATATGGATGATAGAAGATATTGAGGTTAAGAAAAAAGGCCCCTTCTTCTCATTTAACTCATTAAAACTTATCTTCCATCCCATTAGTGACTTAAAGTATTTTGTAAGCTTTCTTCATGCTGTGACAGTACAATATTCAGTGTTATACTGTGAACAAAGGACGAGGTAGGGCACAAACTGATTATTAGTTTCAAAAGAGCAACAAATGACCACCACCTGGGAAAGCCAAGCTTTTTTTGTAACATTCTAATGATCTTGCTTAATGATCCTTTTTTTCTCTTGTAACTTGTTGGCTTTAAAAATGGTTATTTTCTTTGCTATACTATGTAACAAGTGAGTAGAAACATTTTAGAGGCTACTATCTTTACAATTTTGAAAGGGAATCTTAGAGAAAGAGATTATAGACAGGGGACTAACCAACAAGAAATAGAAAATGCCACTTTTTCTCTTTCAGTAAAGGCTAAAATAGCAGGAATGTAATGAAATCAAATGGCATGTCTTCAAATTGTGTGCCTTCTAAGTAAAATTTTATATCCTTCTTCCCCCAACAGCAGGTCACTATACTTTCCTTTCCTTTAACTTCCTGTCACAACAGAAAAAAACTTCAACATGCTGTCAGGTAGGTCTCTCCTGTTCCACAGATTTCTTAAAAGTACTAGGATCTGCTGGGGAGGGGTTGGTGGTGGTGTTAATTCTGCCTTTGGACTTAATCAGTTTATTCCTCCTACTTTCTAACTCATTGCTTCATCAGAGAGCCAGTTTCTAAGCTTGAAATGCCAATGCACAGCTAAGGACTTTTTTAGTTTAGAATGATGGGCATGGAGTTCTGGGGCTCTTTGGAGGACTTTAAAGATTTTTAGCCATGAAAGCCAAGCTCTGTCAGCAATAGGAGCATGGGCTTACTACAGCCCAGCAGTTATATTGTGTTTTCTACTGCTGAAGTACTAAATGACTGATTAAAAGGCTTGCTGTGTGTTGTCTCTAAGTTGCATTTTCCCTTGTGTGCATTCAGCAGCACCAGGAGACCAGTATCTACTTCACACTCCAGTTCAGAGCAGGCTACCACATCCTACTTCCTCCCTCTGTGAAATGTGTTGCTTTGGTTGGTGCTTTGTGATTATGGACCATGAATTACTTATGCCCATATTGGGTATTGCTTGTAGATCCTACCAAGGTGACCTTAAACCCATTGCTCCTTTTCCTTATGTTATTACCTTGACTTCCAGTGAAAAGGCTATAATTCACTTAGCTAATAATGTTGTTAAGCTACAGTATAATATTTATCCATCTTCATTAAAGAGAGAGAAAAATAATAGGCTTGTTTAATGGGCAAGCTCATTGCTGCCACTACCCCAGGTAAAATACATATCTTTATGGTTACCTCAGTGGCTTAGACATAGAAAAGAAGTAGATATTTAGAAAGACAAAGAGAGTTAAGATTTGAATTAAAGGGGAAAGGGATTTTTCAGCACAATCTCAGCCCATGGAGATTGGGTGGGGGTGGGGAGTGTTGTTGGAGGAAGTATGATAGGCCAGATGAGATTCTACTATGTAAATAGGTGATTATTCTTTTTAGCTGCTCATCATCTGAACCAATTCATGAGGCAATGTCTATTTTTAATGTCCAATTCCCAAAATTGGTGGTAATCAGTGGCAAGCTGTGATATGTGTCCAGTGAGAGCAACAGTGGCATTTTCATTGAACGACAGCACACCATGAGTTTTGGTGGTGTTACTGAGTAGATAGCCTCCAAGCCTTGCACTCTATCTTGTTCTTAGATTAGAGTTGGCTTCTGCCATTTTAGAAGATAGAAGGGACTACTATGTGGTCTGCCTCATGTAAGCCAGGCTCAGAAGGGCTTTTCCAGTTAATGGAGAAGCATTTCCTTGTTAGTAACTCACATTTTCACAGGTTTCAATCATTCAAAACACTATTTCCTCCCCTATATTAATTATGTTCTCTATTTCAGACCCTAGCAATAAGTCTAGGAGTGGGAGAGAGGAAACAGAGCTACCACCAATGTCTCTAAGAGACCAGTTGAAAAGAAACCTACATTAAAATGTTTGTTCATCCTCAGCCTGAAGTTAGGAAACACTGATCTAAAATAATACAAATAAGTGTGATAATAATTATGCTATAAATATTAACAATAGAGATACAGCAGCTAACATGTATTGAGCACTTCCAGCTAGTGGGGCATTCAGTGTCCTTTACCTGCTTATCCCATTTAACAACAACCTAAGAGGTAGGTGCTATTATTATCTCCATTTATAGATGAGGAAACTGAATGTTAGAAAGCTTAAGGAACTGACTCAATGTTACACACCAAATGGAGAAGCTAAAATTAGAAACTAGATCTGTTGGATTTCAAAACTCATACTTCTAACCACTCTACCATCTTGAAATAAAAAGAGCTACTGCATATATGCATCTCATAATATATCTCTTTAAAGAAGAATCAGATAGTGATGAAAGAATAAAGGTAAAGGGAAATGAAACTACCTTTTTTTTAATGTGCCAGTCACTGTACTTCTTGCTTAACTTTCATATTGTTTCATCTTTACAACAACTGAGAGAAGTATTATATACAATTTATATTTTAGGAAACTGAGGTTCAGAGCAGTTAGGTAATTTACCTAAGGTCACAGAGCTAGTAAGTAATCAAGCCAGAACACAAACACTTGTATGTCTGAATAAAATTTTAAAAGATGGTTATTACTGGTCTCCATAAATGTTTTCTTTCTCATTTGCCTACCTTAGGAAATGGCCAGGTTTTTATGAAAGCCAACCTTACCAATGTGTAAACTTGGTTGATTCCCTTTAATGATTAAGGAGAGAGAGAGGGACAGAGACAGAGAGGTTATGAGAAAAGATACTATATAACAACTCTATTAGTAGCCACTCTAAATTATGGTCTCTAAGTAAATAAAGAACTCTTAGGTTTTGATAAAACCTTGTATTTCATGTTTATTTCAACTCACAGTCAAAACTGTTTCTCTTTAATAAGAGAGATCTTAACTCTATAATGCACAGCAATTTATAAATGGCTTGAAATTTGCCTCTCTGACAAAATGTCTCTGGTCTCTGAGAGAGCAAACAGTGAGAAAGATACTATGCTGAAAAAATAGTCTTAGAAAAGATTTGTAGAGTGTTGAGTTTCAATCGTTAAATTAACCTCTTCCGATTCTTTATCTTTCAGGATGGCATTATTTAAACTTTTCTACATATTATTACAAAATACCAAATAGAAGCTCAGAAGGCTGCTCCTTACTACCTCTGCTTTCTTCAAGCTCCTAAAATTCATAGCCAGCTTTGGCTCACTTCTTTGCTTCACTGATATTGCTGCATTATAAGGGAAAAGGGTAATATTTTTGAAGGTATGGGTAATGGAAGCATTTAAGGGACAATAGTAAATTATTGGGGAGTGTGAGGCAATGATGGTAGATGTGGGGCCAGCACACTGATGGAATGGATAGTGCATGCTTTTAAGACAGTTGTCTGAGTTATCATTCTGACTTCTAGGTACCAGACCTACAGCTAGTCAAATAAAATATATGGGTACTAGCCTCTTATTTTATTTCATTGTGATTTGACTTGTGGGTTGTAAAACTTGTTTGATAATCACTATATCTATCCTATCTTAGTTTAATATTGAGGAAGAGCCTACACACAAGCGATGTTCTCTGGGTGTTATTAAATGGCTAATATGTACCTAGTAAATTTTGCCTGACTTTTCAGCTTAAGATATGGAGTAAATTGAATGACATACATATTTCAGGTTCCAAGGCAGTCCTCCTAAGTAGCAAAAACTTAACAAGTTGGTCCAAGAGATATGAGTGTCATGACTAATTCCTTAGTGCTAAGCTCCAACAAAGAATGCAAGAGAAAGTAGGAAATGGAAGTGTGAAGAACCATACTACATACCTAAGATAAGTGAGTGGATTAATAATTGAGAGACTGATATTTCATCAAAGGAATTAAAGATCAGGAACTGTAAAATTATGACTAAGTCAATAATTTTTGACTAAGTCAATAGCTATTCATTTATCACATATTATATACTGGACACAGATCCAGTTTCCTGTTTGCAACAGAAACGAACTTGGTTCCTCCTCTTATGGAACATACATTCCAGTAGAGGAAAAGGGCAATAAACTAATAAACATATGCATAATAAAGTGTCATGCAGAGATAAGTGTTATGAAAAAAATAAAGCAGGATAAGGGAATAGAGAGTGACGGATGAGAGGGAAGGGTGAATTATGTGGGCTAGAGTGTTCAGCTAAGGTCTTAATGAGCAAGTCATATTTGATCAAAGACCTAAATGATAGGAAGGAGTTAGCCCAGTGAAGAGCTGGGGAAAGAGATTTACCAGGAGGGGTAAAAATAAGTTTGCTTTCATTGATGAGCAGAAAGATGACCCATATGGCTGAGATACTGAGTGAGGGAGACAGTGGTAGAAGATGAGGTTAGATAGGAAGGCAGGGCCAGATCCTATATAGACCATGTGAACACATGCAGATTTTTTCCCCTAAACTCTGTGGGAAACATACTACTGAGCCATATTGTAAACTGGAAAACTTTACGTAATTGTTATGATAGCTACCTGAGTAGGATTTTGCTGATCAATCTATATTAAGCAAAAGTATGGGAACTTTTATGAAGAGTAGGCTTCCTAAACTAATTTTTCTTCTCCAGCTTTACTGAGATATAATTGACATATAACACTGTGTAAGTTTAAGGTGTGCAATGTGATGATTTGATACATGTATATATTGCAAAATGATTACCACAATAAGGTTAGTTAACACATTCATCATCTCACATAAATACTATATTTTTGAGACATTTAAGTTTTACTCTTTTAGCAATTTGCAAGTATATAATACAGTATCATTAACTATAGTCATCATGATGTATACTAGATTCTCAGAATTTTTTCAAATTACAACTGGAACTTTGTAACCTTTGACTAACATCTCCTCATTTCCCTCTCCCTCCAGGTCCTGGCAACCACCATTCTAACCTCTGTTTCCATAAATTTGACTTTTTCTAGATAAACGTATAAGTGAGGTCCTACAGTACTTGCCTTTCTCTGATTTATTTCATTTAGCATCATACCTTCAAGTTCCATCCATGTTGTAACAATGACAGGATTTCCTTCTTTTTTGGCTGAATAATACTAAAATATATATATATGTATGTATATATATATATATATATATATATATATATATATATATATATATATATATATATATATAATTATATTTCTTTATTCATCCATTGATGGACACCATTTAGATTGCTTCCATATTGTACCTATTGGAATAATGCCACAATGAATATAGGAGGGCAGATATCAATTCAAGATCCTGGTTTCAATACCTTTAGATATATACCCAGAAGTGGGAATGCTGGATTATATGGTAGTCCTATTTTATTCTTTGAGGATTCTCCATACATTTCTCCATAGTGGCTCTACCAATTTATATTCCCACCAACAGAGATCAGGGTTCCATTTTCTCCACACCCCTTGTCAACAGTTGTTATTTCTTTTTTTCTTCTTTCTTTCTTTTTTTTTTTTTTTTTGTGATAGCCATTCTAACAGTTGTAAAGCTATAGCTCATTGTGGTTTTGATTTACATTTCTATGATGTTTAGTAATGTTGAGTAACTTTTCATGTGCCTGTTGGTGATTTGTATGTCTTCTTTGGAAAAATGTCTAGCCAGTTCCTCTGCCCATTTTCAAATTGAATTTTTTTGAGTTGTATGAATTCATCACATATTTTGAATATTAACTTTTCATAAGATATGATTTGCAAATATTTTCTCCCATTATACAGATTGCTTCTCCATTTTGTGGACTTTTTACTCTGCTATGCAGAAGCTTTTTAGTTAGATTATAATTCTACTTGTTGATTTTTGCTTATGTTGCTTGTGCTTTTGGTGTCATAGGCAAAAATTGTTGCCAAAACTAATGTCAAGGAGATTTTTTCTTTTTCTTTTTCCTGATTTATTTATTTATTAAACATCTTTATTGGAGTATAACTGCTTTCCAATGGTGTGTTAGTTTCTGCTATATAACAAAGTGAATCAGCTTTACATATACATACATCCACATATCTCCTCCCTCTCACATTCCTGATCCCACCCCTCTAGGTGGACACAAAGCACTGAGCTGATGTCCCTGTACTATGTGGCTGCTTCCCACTAGCTATCTATTTTACATTTGGTAGTGTATATATGTCATTGCCAATCTCTCACTTCATCGCAGGTTGCCCTTCCCACTCCCCTTGTCCTCAAGTCCATTCTCTACATATGCGTCTTTATTCCTGTCTTGCCCCTAGGTTCTTGAGAACCATTTTTTTTGTATATTCCATATATATATGTTAGCATACCATATTTGTTTATCTCTTCCTGACTTACTTCACTCTCTATGACAGTCTCTAGGTCCATCCACCTCACTACAAATAACTCAATTTCGTTTCTTTTTATGGCTGAGTAATATTCCATTGTATATATGTGCCACATCTTCTTTATCCATTCACTTGTCGATGGACACATAGGTTGCTTCCATGTTCTGGCTATTGTAAATAGAGCTGCAATGCACATTGTGGTACATGACTCTTTTTGAATTATGGTTTTCTCAAGGTATATGCCCAGTAGTGGGATTGCTTGGTCGTATAGTAGTTTATTTTTAGTGTTTTTAAGGAACCTCTATACTGTTCTCCATAGTGGCTGTATCAATTTACATTCCCTGCAACAGTGTATGAGGGTTCCCTTTTCTACACACCGTCTCCAGCATTTATTGCTTGTAGATTTTTTGATGATGGCCATTCTGACTGGTTTGAGGTGATACCTCATTGTAGTTTTGATTTGCATTTCTCTAATGATTAGTGATGTTGAGCATCCTTTCATGTGTTTGTTGGCAATCTGTATATCTTCCTTGGAGAAATGTCTATTTAGGTCTTCTGTCCATTTTTGGATTAGGTTTTTTTATTTTTTTTGATATTGAGCTGCATGAGCTGCGTGTATAATTTGGAGATTAATCCTTTGTCATTTGCTTCATTTGCAAATATTTTATCCCATTCTGAAGGTTGACTTTTCGTCTTGTTTATGGTTTCCTTTGCTGTGCAAAAGCTTTTAAGTTTCATCAGGTCTCATTTGTTTATTTTTGTTTTTATTTCCATTTTTCTAGGAGGTGGATCAAAAAGGATCTTGCTGTGATTTATGTCACAGAGTGTTCTGCCTATGTTTTCCTCTAAGAGTTTGATAGTGTCTGGCCTTACATTTATGTCTTTAATCCATTTTGAGTTTATTTTTGTGTATGGTGTTAGGGAGTGTTCTAATTTCATTCTTTTACATATAGCTCTCCAGTTCTCCCAGCACCACTTATTGAAGAGGCTGTCTTTTCCCCATTGTATATTCTTGTATCCTTTATCAAAGATAAGGTGACCATATGTGTGTGGGTTTATCTCTGGGCTTCCTATCCTGTTCCATTGATCTATATTTCTGTTTTTGTGTCAGTACCATACTGCCTTGATTACTGTAGCTTTGTAGTATAGTCTGAAGTCAGAGAGCCTGATTCCTCCAGCTCTGTTTTTCTTTCTCAAGATTGCTTTGGCTATTCGGGGTCTTTTGTGTTTCCATACAAATTGTGAGAATTTTTGCTCTAGTTCTGTGAAAAGTGCCAGTGGTAGTTTGATAGGGATTGCATTGAATCTGTAGATTGCTTTGGGTAGTGTAGTCATTTTCACAATGTTGATTCTTCCAATACAAGAACATGGTACATGTCTCCATCTGTTTGTATCATCTTTAATTTCTTTCATCAGTGTCTTATAGTTTTCTGCATACAGACCTGTCATATCCTTTGGTAGGTTTATTCCTAGGTATTTTATTCTTTTTGTTGCAATGGTAAATGGGAGTGATTCTTAATTTCTCTTTCAGACTTTTCATCATTAGTGTATAGGAATGCAAGAGATTTCTGTGTATTAATTTTGTATCCTGCTACTTTACCAAATTCATTGATTAGCTCTAGTGGTTTTCTGGTAGCATCTATAGGATTCTCTCTATATAGTTTCATTTCATCTGCAAACAGTGACAGTTTAAATTCTTTTCTGATCTGGATTCCTTTCATTTCTATTTTTACTCTGATTGCTTGGGCTAAAACTTCCAAAACTATGTTGAATAATAGTGGTAAGAGTGGGCAACCTTGTCTTGTTCCTGATCTTAGTGGAAATGGTTTCAGTTTTTCACAATTGAGAACGATGTTGGCTGTAGGTTTGTCATACATGGCCTTTATTATGTTGAGGTAAGTTTCCTCTATGCCAACTTTCTGGAGAGTTTTTATCATAAGTGGGTGTTGAATATTGTTGAAAGCTTTTTCTGCATCTATTGAGATGATCATATGGTTTTTCTCCTTCTATTTGTTAATATTGTTTATCACATTGATTGATTTGTATATATTGAAAAATCCTTGCATTCCTGGGATAAATCCCACTTGATCATGGTTTATTGTCTTTTTAATTTGCTGTTGGATTCTGTTTGCTAGTATTTTGCTGAGGATTTTTGCATCTATGTTCATCAGTGATACTGGCTGTAGTTTTGTTTTGGTGGTATCTTTGTCTGGTTTTGGTATCAGGGTGATGGTGGCCTCGTAGAATGAGTTTGGGAGTGTTCCTCCGTCTGCTATATTTTGGAAGAGTTTGAGAATAGGTGTTAGCTCTTCTCTAAATGTTTGATAGAATTCACCTGTGAAACCATCTGGTCCTGGGCTTTTGTTTGTTGGAAGATTTTTAATCACAGTTTCAATTTCAGTGCTTGTGATTGGTCTGTTTATATTTTCTCTGTTTATATTTTCTATTTCTTCCTTGTTCAGTCTCAGGAGATTGTGCTTTTCTAAGAATTTGTCCATTCCTTCTAGGTCGTCCATTTTATTGGCATATAGTTGCTTGTAGTAATCTCTCATGATCCTTTGTATTTCTGTAGTGTCAGTTGTCAATTCTCCTTTTTCATTTCTAATTCTATTGATTTAAATCTTCTCCCTTTTTTTCTTGATGAGACTGGCTAATGGTTTATCAATTATGTTTATCTTCTCAAAAAAACAGCTTTTAGTTTTATTGATATTTGCTATCATTTCCTTCATTTATTATTCATTTACTTCTGATCTTTATGATTACTTTCCTTCTCTTAATTTTAGGTTTTCTCTAAGTTCCTTAACTGTAAGGTTAGGTTGTTTATTTGAGGTTTTCCTTGTTTCTTGAGGTAGGATTGTGTTGCTATAAACTTCCCTCTTAGGACTTCTTTTGCTGTATCCATACATTTTGGGTCATCGTCTTTTCATTGTCATTTGTTTCTAGGTATTTTTTGATTTCTTCAGTGATCTCTTGGTTATTTAGTAGTGTATTGTTTAGCCTCCATGTGTTTGTATTTTTTACAGGTTTTTTTCCTGTAATTGATATCTAGTCTCACAGCATTGTGTTTGGAAAAGGTACTTGATACTTTTTCAATTTTCATAATTTTACCAAGGCTTGATTTGTGACCCAAAATGTCATCTATCTTGGAACATGTTCCATGTGCACTTGAAAAGAAAGTGTATTCTATTGTTTTTAAATGGAATGTCCTATAAATATCAATTAAGTCCATCTTGTTTAATGTATCATTTAAAACTTGTGTTTCCTTTTTAATTTTCATTTTGGATGATCTGTCCATTGGTGAATGTGGGGTGATAAAATCCCCTGCTATGATTGTGTTACTGTCGATTTCCCCTTTTATGGCTGTTAACATTTGGCTTATGTATTGAGGTGCTCCTATGTGGGGTGCATAAATATTTACAATTGTTATATCTTCTTCTTGGAATCGTCCCTTGATCATTATGTAGTGTCCTTCTTTGTCTCTTGTAATAGTCTTTGTTTAAAGTGTATTTTTCGTGATATGAGAATTGCTACTCCAGCTTTCTTTTGATTTCCATTTGCATGGAATATCTTTTTCCATCCCTTCACTTTCAGTGTGTATGTGTCCTAGGTCTGAAGTGGGTCTCTTGTGGGTAACATATGTACAGGTCTTGTTTTTTTACCTATTCAGCCAGTCTATGACTTTTGGTTGGAACATTTAATCCATTTACATTTAAGGTAGTTATTGATATGTATGTTCCTATTACCATTTTCTTAATTGTTTTGGGTTTGTTATTGTAAACCTTTTCCTTCTCTTGTGTTTCCTGCCTAGAGAAGTTCCTTTAGCATTTGTTGTAAAGCTGGTTTGGTGGTGCTGAATTCTCTTAGCTTTTCCTTATCTGTAAAGGTTTTAATTTCTCCATCAAATCTGAGTGAGATCCTTACTGGGTAGAGTAATCTTGCTTGTGGGTTTTTCCCTTTCATCACTTTAAATATATCCTGTCACTCCCTTCTGGCTTGCAGAGTTTCTGCTGAAAGGTCTGCCATTAAACTTATGGGGATTACCTTGTATGTTATTTGCTGCTTTTGATGTTTTTTCTTTGTATTTAATATTTGATAGTTTGATTAATATGTGTCTTCGTGTGTTTTTCCTTGGATTTATCATGTATGGTCCTCTCTGTTCTTCCTGGACTTGATTGACTATTTCCTTACCCATATTAGGGAACTTTTCAACTATAATCTCTTCAAATATTTTCAGTCCCTTTTTTTTTTTCTCTTCTTCTTCTGGGACCCGTATAATTTGAATGTTGATGCTTTTAATATTGTCCCAGAGGTCTCTGATATCGTCCTCATTTCTTTTCTTTCTTTTTTCTTTATTCTGCTCTGCGGTAGTTATTTCCACTATTTTATCTTCCAGGTCACTTATCCATTCTTCTGCCTCAGTTATTGTGCTATTGATTCCTTCTATGGAATTTTTAATATCATTTATTTTGTTGTTCATCATTGTTTGTTTGCTCTTTAGTTCTTCTAGGTCCTTGTTAAACGTTTCTTGTATTTTCTCCATTCTTTTTCCAAGATTTTGGATCATATTTACTATTATTACTCTGAATTCTTTTTCAGGTAGACTGCCTATTTCCTCTTCATTTGTTTGGTCTGGTGTGTTTTTACCTTGCTCCTTCATCTGCTGCATATTTCTCTGTTTTCTCATTTTCTTAACTTACTGTGTTTGGGCTCTCTGTTTCACAGGCTGCAAGTTCAAAGTTCCCATTTTTTTTGTGTCTGCTCCCAGTCTGTAAGTTTGGTTCAGTGGGTTTTGTAGGCTTCCTCGTGGAGGGGACTGATGCCTGTGTTCTGGTGAATGAAGCTGGATTTTGTCTTTTGGTGGGCAGTACCATGATCAGTGGTATGTTTTGTCATGTCTGTGAACTTATTATGATTTTAGGCAGCCTCTCTGCTAATGGGTGATATTGTGTTCCTGTCTTGCTAGTTGTTTGACATAGGGTGTCTAGAACTGTAGCTTGCTGGTCGTTGAATGGAGTTGGGTCTTATCATTGAGATAGAGATCTCTGGAAGAATTTTCGCCATTTGATATTATGAGGGTCTAGGAGGTCTTTGGTGGACCAATGACCTGAACTCAGCTCTCCCACCTCAGTGTCTCAGGCCTGTCACCCGGCCAGAGCACCAAGACCCTGTCAGCCACTCAACTAAGAAGAACAGGGAGAAATAAAAAGAAAGAAAGAAAGAATAAAATAAAATAAAATATAGTTATTTAAATAGAAAAAAAGTTATGGAAAATAAATAAAGTATAAAAAGAGAAAGAGAGAAAGAAACAAGAGAGCAACAAAACCGAAAAACAAATCCTCCAATGATAACAAGCTCTAAAAACTATACAAGAAAAAAAAAAAAACAACACAAAAAACAGACAGTCAGAGCCCTAGGACAAATGGCAAAAGCAAAGTTATACAGACAAAATGACACAAAGAAACATACACATACACACTTATAAAAAGAGAAAAAAGGGGCTTCCCTGGTGGCGCAGTGGTTGAGAATCTGCCTGCTAATGCAGGGGACACGGGTTCAAGCCCTGGTCTGGGAAGATCCCACATGCCACGGAGCGGCTGGGCCCGTGAGCCACAACTACTGAGCCTGCGCGTCTGGAGCCTGTGCCCCGCAACGGGAGGGGCCGCGATAGTGAAAGGCCCGCGCACCGCGATGAAGAGCGGTCCCCACACCACGATGAAGAGTGGCCCCCACTTGCCGCAACTAGAGAAAGCCCTCGCACGAACCGAAGACCCAGCACAGCCAAAAATAAATAAATAAATAAAAATAAAAGTAGCTATAAAATTTTAAAAAAAAGAGAGAAAAAGGGAAAAAAAGAAAAATATATATATATAAAATAAAATAAAGGAAGAGAGCAACCAAATCAATAAAGAAATCTACCAATGATAATAAGCTCCAAATACTAAACTAAGATAAACATAATACCAGAAACAAATTAGATGCAGAAAGCCAACCCCAAGTCTACAGTTTCTCCCAACGTCCACTGCCTCAATTTTTGGAGGATATGGTGTCTCTTCAAGTATTCTAGAGATGAAGGGTACATGAAGTTGATTGTGGAGATTTAATTTGCTGCTCCTGAGGCTGCTAGGAGAAATTTCTCTTTCTCTTTTTTTTTTCACACAGCTCCTGGGGTACAGCTTTGGATTTGGCCACTCCTCTGTGTGTAGGTCACCTGAGGGCATCTGTTCCCCCCAGACAGTATGTGGTTAATAGAGTGGCTGATTAGGGGTCTCTGACTCACTCAGGCTGGGGGGGAAGGAGGGGTATGGAATGTGGGGCGAGCCTGCAGCAGCAGAGGTTGGCATGGCATAGCAACAGCCTGAGTCACACCGTGTTCTCCTGGGGAAATTGTCCCTGGATCATGGGACCCTGGCAGTGGCAGGCTGCACAGGCTCCTGAAAGAGGAGGTGTAGATAGTGACCTGTGCTTGCACACAGGATTCTTGGTGGCCCTATTAGCAGCGTTAGAATCTCATGCCCTTCTTTGGGGTCTGTGCTGATAGCCGTGGCTCACGCCCATCTCTGGAACTCATTTAGGTGGTGCTCTGAATCCACTCTCCTCACACACCCCGAAACAATAGTCTCTTGCCTCTTAGGCAGGTCCAGGCAGGTCCTGGACTCCCTCCCAGCTAGCTGTGGCACACTAACCCCCTTTAGACTGTGTTCACGTAGCCATCCCCAGTCCTCTACCTGGAATTTGAACTCCGAAACCCGAGCCTCAGCTCCCAGCCCCCACCCACCCCAGTGGGTGATCAGACAAGCCCCTCAGGCTGGGGAGTGCTGGTCGGCAGCGATCCTCTGTGTGGGAATCTCTCCGCTTTGCCCTCTGCACCCCAGTTGCTGTGCTCTTCTCCATGGTTCTGAAGCTTCCCCCCCACCCGCCCCCCCTTCTCTGCCAGTGAAGGGGCTTCTTTGTCTGTGGAAACTTTTCCTCCTTCAGAGCTCCCTCCCCTAGGTGCAGGTCCCATTCCTATTCTTTTGACTCTGTTTTTCCTTTTTATCTTTTGCCCTACCCAGGTATGTGAGGAGTTTCTTGCCTTTGGGGAAGTCTGAGGTCTTCTGCCAGCGTTCAGTAGGTGTTCTGTAGGAGTTGTTCCACATGTAGATGTAGTTTTGATGTATTTGTGGGGAGGAAGGTGATCTACACATCTTATTCCTCTGCCATGTTGAAGGCACCCCCTGATTCTTAATTTTTCTTCTAGGAGTTTTACAGTTTCAGTTCTTACATTTAAGTTTTTAATACATTTTGAGTTAACGTTTGTGAGTCATGTAAGATAATGTTCCAATTTCATTCTTTTGCATGTGGTTATCCAGTTTTCCCAGCATTTTTATTGAAAAGACTATCAGTCCCCATTGAGTATTCTTGGCTCTTTTATCAAATATTAATTGACCATGTCTGTATGTGTTTATTTCTGGGCTTTCAATTCTGTTCTATTAGTCCACAAATGCAATAATTATTTTTTCTCTCAAACCCAAGGAATGAATTTTAAAAGACTATTTACACCATTAAACTCTCTCTCATTTTTGTTCTACCTGACTCCCTGTCTACAGTAGAAGATAGTATAATCTTATATCCTTACTTGGTGTGTGCTCTATTTTGGCATCTGATATTTATGTAATTGGAGAAGAAAAGCTGTGTGATGATTTACAGTGCTGCTTTCTTTATTGGGCCAGTCTTAAGTATGGAAAAGAGAGAGTGGAAAAGAAAAACAGAGACACTAAGACCCTGAAGAAAATAATCATTATAAAGTGTTGCAAATTTGCAAATTTTATTATGGTGGATTGTACAAGTCTGGCCATCTCAACTTCAAGAACGAGAACTAGCATTTCTTAACCACCTACAAGTTAATGCTGAGAAATCTCTCATGTAATTGCTGAATAGTTTCAAATGTGTTGGGTTTTAAAAGGTATAATTAAAATTTATTATTCTCTGTTTCTTTGTCTACCAGTTGTTAGATCATAGGAAAGAGGAAAACAGGATGTTTTTTTCCCTGTAACAAGTACAAATATTTGCCAATTTTAAAAAGAAATTGTTCCTTTATACATTAAAAACCGCTCATACCTCTTTAGATAAAGGGATATTGAGTTAGGTTACAGTCAAATGAAATTTTAAACACTTAAGCTGAGAAAAGTCTATGAAGAGATTCAAAGATACTATCATTTTAGAAAATGGCTTTTTACAAAATAGCAAAGCTTGAAGATGGGGTGGAAACCTACAAGGTAGTTCTGATCCCATTTGCTATCATCACTAATATGCACACATATTAGTATATCATTATTTCCATGTTATGTCCTTTTCACTTCTCCACATTGTGAAACTCCTCCTTCGGGATTTTTTTCCTTTTTCCCCACTGACTGTGGGAAATGAGAGTTATTAAAATGATTCAGAAAAAAATTGTAGAAAATACAAACACATGGAGGCTAAACAATACACTACTAAGTAACCAAGAGATTACTAAAGAAATCAAAGTGGAGATCAAAAAATACATAGAAAAAAATGACAATGAAAACTGGATGACCCAAAACCTATGGGCTGCAGCAAAAGCAGTTCTAAGAGGGAAATTTAATGCAATACATTCCTACCTCAAAATACAAGAAAAATCTCAAATAAATAACCTAAACTTACACCTCATGATACTATACATAGAGAATCCTAAAGATGCTACCAGAAAACTACTAGAGCTAATTCAATGAATCTGGTAAAGTCACAGGGTAGAAAATTAATGCACAGAACTCTCTTGCATTCCTATAGACAAACAATGAAAAATCTGAAACAGAAATTAAGGAAAAACTCCCATTTACCATTGTAAGTAAAAGAATAAAATACCTAGCAATAAGCCTAGCTAAGGAGACAAAAGACCTTTACGCAGAAAACTATTAGACACTGATGAAAGAAACTAAAGATGATACAAAAAGATGGAGAGATATACCATGTTCTTGGATTGGAAGAATCAACATTGTGAAAATGACTATACCACCCAAAGCAATCTACAGATTCAATGCAATCCCCATCAAGCTACCAGTGGCATTATTCACAGAACTAGGACAGAAAATTTTACAATTTGTATGGAAATACGAAAGACTCTGAATAGCCAAAGCAATAATGAGAAAGAAAAATGGAGCTGGAAGAATCAGGCTCCCTCACCTCAGACTATACTACAAAGCTACAGTAATCAAGACAGTATTGCACTGGCACAAAAACAGAAATATAGATCAATGGAACAGGATAGAAAGCCCAGAGATAAACCCATGCACATATGGTCACCTTAACTTTAACAAAGGAGGCAGGAATATACAATTGAGAAAAGACAACCTCTTCAATAAGTGGTGCTGGGAAAACTGGACAGCTACATATAAAAGCATGAAATTAGAACACTTCCTAACACCATACACAAAAATAAACTCGAAATGAATTAAAGACTTAAATGTAAGGCCAGACACTATAAAACTCTTAGAGGAAAACATAGGCAGAACACTCTATGACATAAATCGCAGCAAGGTCCTTTTTGACCCACCTCCTAGAGAAACGGAAATAAAAAAAAAAAATGGGACTTAATGAAACTTAAAAGCTTTTGCACCGCAAAGGAAACCATAAACAAGATGAAAAGACAACCCCTCAGAATGGGAGAAAATATTTGCAAATAAAGCAATTGACAAAGGATTAATCTCCAAAATATACAAGAAGCTCATGCAGCTCAATATCAAAAAAACAAACAACTAATCCAAAAATGGAAGGAAGACCTAAATAAACATTTCTCCAGTGAAGATAGACAGATTGCCAAGAAACACATGAAAGAATGCTCAACATCACTAATCAGTAGAGAAATTCAATTCAAAACCACAATGAGGAATCACCTGACAACTGTCTGAATGGCCATCATCAAAAAATCTATAAGCAATAAATGCTGGAGAGGGTGTGGAGAAAAGGGAATCCTCTTGCAATGTTGGTGGGAATGTAAATTGATATAGCCACTATTTAGAACAGTGTAGAGGTTCCTTAAAAAACTAAAAATAGAGCTACCATATGACCTAGCAATCCCACTACTGGGCATATACCGTGACAGACCATAATTCAAAAAGAGTCATGTACCACAATGTTCATTGCAGCACTATTTACAATAGACAGGACTTGGAAGAAACCTAATTGTCCATCGACAGATGAATGGATAAAGGAGATGTGGCACATATACACAATGGAATATTACTCAGCCATAAAAAAATGAAATTCAATTATTTTTAGTGAGGTGGATGGACTTGGAGTCTGTCATACAGAGTGAAGTAAGTGAAGAGAAAAAGAAATACCGTATGCTAACACATATACATGGAATCTAAAAAAAAAAAAGGTTCTGACAAACCTAGGGGCAGGACAGGAATAAAGACACAGAAATAAAGAAATGACTTGAGGACATGGGGAGGGGGAAGGGTAAGCTGGGACGAAGTGAGAGAGTAGCATTGACATATATACACTACCAATTCTAAAATGGATAGCTTGTGGAAGTGACAGCATAGCACAGGGAGATCAGCTCTGTGCTTTGTGACCACCTAGAAGGGTGGGATAGGGAGTGTGGGAGGGGGGCTCAAGAGGGAGGGCATTTGGGGATATATGTATACATATAGCTGATTCACTTTTTTATAAAGCAGAAACTGACACATTGGAAAGCAATTATACTCCAATAAAGATGTTAAAAAAATAAAATGATTAAGACATATTAATATTTTACTTTATTTTTTACCTACCAAAAATGACAGGTTGAGCTTCTTTTTAGAAAAATGAGTGTCTTGCAACCATTATTCATTTACAAATATTTATTAATTTGTAAATATTTATTGAACGTTGGGTAAGTTTAACAGTTTACTATTCGAGACACTCTAGCAAATTAAGCACTTTCTTGTTTGTTTTCTCTAACCTTTCTCTCAGGGTCAGTTATTTGGGCCAAATATGAAAACTATGGTGTTTGACTTTTGATTGAGAAATCATAGTTTTCAAGAGAGTTGTGTCCTTTTGGGGAGGGGTGAATGCTGTTTTAGAAACCTCTTAGGTGCCGCATTACATCATCTTGGTCTCATTTATCTACTGGGTCTATGGCCACTTGTTCTACCCTAGCCACTGACTGCTTTGATGACCAAGTTGAAGGGAGAACTACTCAACTTCATGCTGACACAACCGAACACTTTATCTCATGCTCGGATCAGTTGCCTCTAAAATCCTGCTCCGGGAAATCTGCATTATGGGTGGGGCATGAGGTGCCACAGGTCCTGATCAGTGGCTATGTATACACAAGCTATAGTGCTAGGGATTAAATGGCACTTCGAGTAAAATTAGGTCAATGGGAGATGGGAGCCAGTGCATAAAATTCTTCATCCTTTCTCTGCTACATAGTCCTGTGGTGCAATGATTTATATGACTTCTCAGAAGACGGTACCAAAAGATTAAGTAATCTGGTGGGCTTGATACCCATTAGCGACCAAATACTAACGCATTCTCTCATATTTACTCTTATTCTCCTATCTCATTTCCATTTTCCCTCATCCTGGCTACCTAGAAATTGCATTTTCTAAAACTTTAGTAACACAGAACTTTTGCATTGGAGTTTACTTTCTGGGAACACAGGATAAGAAAGGGTATTGAAGCAAAAGCAATCAGACCTAATTTTTCTAAGAATGCTGCAATCTGACACAGACTTCTGATTTTCCTGTAAATTAGATGAGCATCTGTGTTAGTAATTAGGACTGTTCATAAATATTCTAGATCTCATCATTCTCAGCACATGGTAATATTGCACTTCCCAGTCCTCTTGAAGTTAAGCATGGCCATGTGACTGATTGCAACTAATGAAATGTAAGCTGAATTGACATGTGTTTTTTCAAAGCAGAAACCTTAATAGCTAGTGCATGATTTTCCACTCTGTTGAGATAGAATCTCTGTCAGTGGGGTCCCGAGTGACTACAAAAAGCAACGCCTTCATCTGACCTGTGCTGGATCTGTAGAATAAGCAAGAAATGAAACATTTATTGTGTCAAGCCACATAACTTTGAGGTTGTTTGTTCCCTCATCATAACCTTGCTCATGCTGACTGATATAGCATCCTCCTTTCCCAAAGTGGAGGAGACCACACATCATATTTAGAAATTTGATAGCTTGCTATCTCAGGCTCTATCTCTTTTTTAAAATTGAAGTATAGTTGATGTACAATATTATATGTTACAGGTGTACAATATAGTGATTTACAATTTTTAAGGGTTATGTTCCATTTATAGTTATTATAAAACATTGGCTATATTCCCTGTGTTGTACAATATATCCTTGTAACTTATTTTATACATAATAATTTGTACCTCTTAATCCCCTACTCCTATATGGCCCCTCCTCCCTTCCTTCTCCCCACTGGTAACCACTAGTTTGTTTTCTATATCTGTGAGTCTGCTGCCTTTTTATTATATTCACTCACTAGTTTGTCATATCTTTTAGATTCCACATATAAGTGATATCATACTGTATTTGTCTTTCTCTGTCTGACTTATTTCACTTTATGGCTCTCTTTTTTAAAAAGTGTCACTATAATTCATGGTGACTTCTTTTTACTAGTTTGGGAAATCACTATTGTAAGCTACTACAACCATTTCCATATATGTCTCATACAAAGAACATTGAAATATTGCTGACATGAATGAATATTTTCTCAGTCACTTTGAAATAGGTTTCTAAACTGCTCTGTATTCTTTGATAAATTATTGACATTAAAGCTTCCATTAAAAGTAAAACTCAAAAATTAGATTGTTTTTGGACATGTCTTGATTCCCAATAGCAAGAAAATTTATATGATAAAAACACATGTAATAAAAAAAAAACAATTTCTTCTGGAGACAAAACTGTCAGATAGATCTCATGAGTACATTCAGATGAGTGATATCATTTATGCTGACAATGAAACGGATAAAAAGCTGCCTTCAGTGGGAGAATCCGTCTCTCTTAAATAATGTCTTCATTTAGCAGAAACATTTGTCTGACCTCATGTTCATTGGTAATGGTATTCATTTTTGACCCACATACAATTAATCAGATCAAGACTTATTCTCTTTTGGCTTCCTCTGTCCTCCTACGTCACAACCTTCTGGCGTCCAGACAGTTCACCAACACCCTACCTCTTCCTTAACAGAAAAATAATAACAAACATTTATACAGTGCTCACTCTGTTCCAGGCACTATCTCAACTACACTTTAATTCTTACAACAACCTATGAGTTAGGTATTAACATTATCTCCATTCTCATTTTATAGTCAGGGAAACTGAGGCTCATAAATTTTGAGTCTCTTGTAGTTAGTAAATCATGTAGTTAGTAAGTGAAAAAGTCAGGTTTGAAACTCAGGCAATGTCTGGAGCCATATCCATGGAATGTATGCAAGGATTCCAAAGAAAAGCAAGAAGGAGCACAGTCAGTGTGTGACAAGAAAATATGAAACACGTTTATTTCTGGGAATGCAAGCTAAATGCCTTAATGGCCAGACATATACTTTGCATGTGGGAAGCCTGGTGCAGGACAGTAGGGAGCAGTGGAGCCTGTGATAAACTGGAGATTACATGCCCTGCCTAAGTTCAGACAAAATAAATGCAGTTTTCAGTCTTGGCGTTTTGTCTTTCAGAGGTTGACAAATTCATCTACTGAATACCCACATTATTGTCTTTAAGTGTGCTCATCTACTTAAAAGAGGAGGAGCACCAAAGGCCATAATTCTGCAATATTCCTTTTTAAAAAATTCACATATTTAATGTGCATAATTTGATGAGTTTGGACATAGGTGTATACCCAGGATACCATCATCACAATCAAGGTAAAAAACATATCCATCACCTCCAAAAGTTTCCTTGTGTCCCTTTGCTTTTTTGTGTGTGGCAAGAACAGTTAACATGAGATCTAACCTCCTTAACAAATTCTTAAGTGCACAACACTCTATAGTTAAATTATGGACACTATGTTGTAAAGCAGATCTCTAAAACTTATTCATCTTATACAAATTTAACTTCCTACTCATTGAAAAGTAACTCTCTATTCCCTCTTCCTCCCATCCCCTGGAAATCACCATTCTATTTTATACTTCTATCAGTTTGATTATTTTAGATACCTCATATAAGTAGAATCATATAGCAATTGTCCTTCAGTGACTGGCTTATTTCATTTAGCATAATGTTTTCTAGATCCATCCATGTTGTTGCAAATAGTAGGAGTTCCTCCTTTTTTGAGCCCCTATACTATTCCATTGCATGTATATACAACATCTTCTTGATCCATTTGTCTGTCCATGAACATGTGGGTTATTTCCATATCTTGGCTATTGTGAATAAAGCTGCAATGAACATGGGAGTGCAGAGTTCCCTTTAAGACCCTGATTGCATTTATTTTGGATATATATTCAATATTCAGGATTGATGGAACACATAGTAGTTCTATTTTTAACTTTTTTCTTTTTGTTTTCGGCCACACCGCGTGGCTTGCGGGATCTTATTTCTCTGACTTGGGATTGAATTAGGGCGCTCAGCAGTGAAAGCATGGAGTCCTAACCAATGGACTGCCAGGGAATTTCCTATTTTTAATTTTTTGTTGAACTGTTTTCCATAGTGGCAACACTAATTTACATTCCTTAATTTTACAGTGTACAAGGTTTCAATTTTTCTACACCTTGGCCCTTATACCCCCACAGAAATTCTGTTAACAACTATATTTGGACTAGAATACCTCTGGGAGAACTCCAGAAGATCACAGGGCAGAGAAGGGCCACATTGAAATGTATAGGAAGAGCAATTTTACTTTTGCCTGTGTCTTCTCGTCCCCCAAGTCAGTATAGCTCAGCACCAAGATAGATCTCTTTGGCAGGGATTTCTCTGCTGCGAAAAGGAGAGAGAGGGGTGCATCCAGTGCAATGTTCTGGTTTAATTCTTTCAAGATGGTCTGAAGATTGATAGAAACTGGAGTTAAAATCTGTTAGTAGTAGCCTCCCACAGTATGAATTTTAATCCCTACCTGATGTGTGTGTGTGTGTGTGTGTGTGTGTGTACTGTTCAGTATATCAGAAACAAGTACCTTTTCCTTTGTATCTATATATGTACAAGTCTAATTGTTCTTGCCTCTAATGAAAGTTAACAGTTGGAGTCACAGTATTGCAGTTTTTTTCTATAGTTGAGTGGAACTTTAATAATTCTTAGTCACCCACAGGTAGCTGATAAAACATTGATTAGAATTTCTTGTCTTTCCCTTCTGTCCCTCTGTAAAGTTTTCTTCAACTCATTTGGGAAAGGAAATCATGCATTATTCATAACTAAGTACACTAATTTAATGAACCTTTTTAGATAACCCTGGGTCAACTGAAATTTGACTATGGGGCAACTGCTCATAGACAGTCACACAAATGCATCTGCATGCAATATTCTCCACTGTCATATCAATCAGTCATAACCCCATCGAAAAAAGTCAACCCCTAGAGGTGAGGAGGATGTTAAGTATCTGCCCATTCATTCCAAAAACAGTGCCAATGGATGTAGATTAGGAACTGGACAGGCTCATTTCTCATAGGTCAAAACACATCATCACTTAGTAAAAGCTTCTGGTCACTACTGATTTGGTTTGGATTTGAACAAATGATTCAGAGTTTAATGACTCTGTTTCTCATTATCTATTCTTTCTTTTGCCTTCTTTAGAAAAGCAACTCAGAACACTTTTGTTTGAAATGTTATGTCATATTTATACACTGTATTACTCTTTATATAATAATCTCCCAAGCAAGAATTGCTGCACATTTTCCATACTGCACATTGAGTAAGAGACTTTTTTGGCCCAGATAATTCAATATTTAAATGTAGCCTGGAAACCACAACTAGGATTGGTTTTAATTGTGACACCCTATGTTCCACAGCAAAAGCTAATCTTTTAACAAATAAAAAAATAAAACATTGAAAATACTTTGTATGAAGGTTTTCTCTTTGGAACACCTCAAGGCATGAATGTAAATCTTGTAGAATAACAGAAATTTCTGCCAAAATAGTAACACAGTGTTTGACATGCCTTCCCTCACAGGGGGTGGTGTGTTATGGACTGTCAACTAAAATTATCAAGAAGAATGTAATCATTGGCAGTTGGATTATATGATGCTTTCTGGAGAAATTTAAATTTTTTCCACCTGAACCCTAATTTACAGATCCCAGGGAGGCAATAGTTTAAATCTATCAATCATTAATTGAGGCAGAAGAAGAGAAACTATTCTCAGATCAGTTTTCACTATAATTCAATTGTTACCTTAAGCGATTTTAAACTGATTATTCAATTTTAGTTAAAAACATAATAAGAGTTCGATGCACTTATCCATAGATTTTTTTCTCTTATCCTCAAGGCAATTAAGAAGTGTTATGTATAACTGATTCACTTCACTGTACACCTGAAACTAACACAACACTGTAAATCAACTATACTCCAGTAAAAATTTTTTAAAAAAGAAGTGTTAGCAAGAATAGGAAATCATGAAAACCAGTTGCAGAGATGAAGCAACTGAGATGAACAAAGGTCTCAGACATTCTCCAGCATCACTTGGTGACTCAGTGGCACCATGAAAGGTAATCTGCAAAGCTCCTGATTCCTAGCACTGTCACATGTTTACTTTTTCACTCTCTGCCACAACAATTGTATTTCATCAACATTTTCAGTTATTTGATAAAAAATGAGTTTCCTTAATGATTCAATTTAATTTTTCAATGCCTATATCCTCCTTTTTAAAGGACTAAAGCAACCATTAGAACAAGAATCAATTGGTCAAGAAGGCTTACACTTGTATAAGTGACTTTAAGAACAAACCTTGATTCCCAATGTGAGAGACATATGAAAAAACTGAAGAAGATTGAGAGGAGATAAATTGAAATATGAATGTATTTGAAAATGGGCATATGGAAAGAGGTTACAGGAGTTGAAATTATTTAATCATACATTCAAAAGTCTTGAGTTATAATTTAATAAGTTTGCAAGAACAGGATGGGGCATTTTAAAGATGATGATCAGCTAATATATTTTGTTTTCTTGGAGGCTGAAGGACAGGAAAATTCAGAATTAAGGAAGGAATTAGGGTAACTGATAAGAATTTACTGGGCTTCCCTGGTGGCGCAGTGGTTGGGAGTCT
Source organism: Balaenoptera musculus (assembly GCF_009873245.2). NCBI lineage: Eukaryota > Metazoa > Chordata > Mammalia > Artiodactyla > Balaenopteridae > Balaenoptera > Balaenoptera musculus. The sequence continues at coordinate 83,385,403 of NC_045806.1, read as the reverse complement.
GCCTGCCGGTGCAGGGGACACGGGTTCGGGCCCTGGTCTGGGAAGATCCCACATGCCACGGAGCAACTGGGCCCGTGAGCCACAATTACTGAGCCTGCGTGTCTGGAGCCTGTGCTCCGCAACAAGAGAGGCCGCGATGGTGAGAGGCCCGCGCACCGCGATGAAGAGTGGTCCCCACTTGCCGCAACCAGAGAAAGCCCTCGCACAGAAACGAAGACTCAACACAGTCATAAATAAATAAAAAGAACGTGAATTTCTTAAAAAAAAAAAGAATTTATTGATCTTTCATACTGTGGTACACAGAATTGTTATATGACTCCCCAAATTTCTGCCACCTGGTGTACATACCCTGCATAATCTCCTCCTCTTCAGTGTGGGTGGAACCTGTGAATATAATGAGATATCATTCTCTTGCTTATGTTACATTATGTGGTAAAAAGGATTTTTCAGATGTAATTAAGATCCCCAACTAGTTCTGCTTAAGATCGGAAGACGATTTAGATGGGCCTGACTTAATCACTTACAACTGGATCTAGAATTTAGAGTGAAGAATTCAGAGATTTGAGGCATGAGAAGGATTTGGTGCAATGTTGATGGCTTGAAGATGAAGGGGGTCACATGGCAAGGAATGTGACTGATAGCCAGTAAAGAAAAGTAGACCTCAGTCCTAGAGTCACTAGGAACCAAATTCTGCCAACAGTAAGAATGAGTATGGTAGAGGCTTTCCCCCTACATCCTCCAAATAAGAAAGCCTAGACAACACCTTGATTTCAGGATATGTCCTGCTGTACTCCTGATCCATGGAAACTGTGAGATAATAAATTTGTGTCATTTTAATTTGCTAAGTTTGTGGTAATTTATTATGCATAAATAGAAGACCTGTACACGCAATCTATGGAATTTTGTTATAGCAGTCTGACCTGACAAAGACACCCTGCCCACACCTTTAGAAATAGAACCCTCATTAAAGTATGTTTTTGTAAACCATCTGAATGAATTGTGTTCCAGGATCCTGAGTGGAGCACAACCCAGGTCACCTACCTGCTAATTTTGTCTTTTCAAAAATTGTACCTGGCTCTTCTTTGAAGTCTAGAAGTTAAAACACATCAAGATACTGAGTTTTGATTTTCAGTGCTGTGACCTCTCAGGTGACAGCAGCAAGGGGTGGTTGGAGATTGATGTTTATATGTTTGAATTGTCAAGGCTACTCTTCAAAGACTGCTTAATTTTTTTGGACACTATAAGGTGGGAATGCTTATTCTATACTCTGATGGTTTCTTCCATGTGGAGGGAGTTTTACTAGCTATATCACTCCAGGCTTCTCTTTGTCCCCACACTCATTCCTCTGCTGGATACATTTAATGGTAAATTTGGAAACAATAAATTGAGCAGGATCCACTCAGCTTCTGCTTTCCCTAGGTAGTCTGCCTTACTGCAACGTGAATGCATTGTCTTCCACTCCCATGTGGGGGCACTGGTATGACTGGGGGTGGTGGCAAACTGACCGATTCTAAGATTGAATACTAGAAAGCTGTTTTGCTTTCAAATTAGCTTTTAAAAGAAATTAAGGCGGTGAAGAGAGATGCTATTTATTTGGGCCACTCACAGACCCCAGCAGTCCCTTTGTCTGATGACTACCAGCGGATTAAGCTTCCTGGACCAAATAATCTTTTATATTTCTAATTCTCTCCTATAAGTCCCCTTCAAAATGATCAGATATGTCTATTTGAGGAGTTATAAATTCAAAATGCTGCAAGAAGGAACTTCTTACATGCGTTGAAAGCAACTGTTTTTTCTATAAAATGGGTTCTTTCTTTTTTTAATAACAAAGATGTGATATTTAGTTAAACCTGAAGCAATGAACTATTAACTCAAGAAGTAGAGAAATACAAAGATATAGGCATAATTAGGTAGCTTTCATTCTAAACTTTAAAAAGTACATTTAAACAAATCACAACAGGATTTTCAAATGACAGTATGCAGTGACTTCACAACAAGAAGGTAGAGTCCTGACAGATAGTAGAAAAAAATGAAGAATAAGCATTGAGAGAGGGGATCCTTCTTCCGCACAATTTTCACAGCTACTGGCCTGGTAATTGCTTTAATTTATTTAGTGTATAATTTTACAGAAACCTCTAGGGCAGGTAAGTTATCTTTATAAATGTCAGGAATCAATTTTCTTGCTTACTCCCAACAATCCCATATTTTAGAATAATGAAATTTTATGGAGTCATCACTTGCTTGTTGTAGGCTGGTGACATTTCTCTGCCCTTCTATAGAGATTCTGATTTTTGACACTCTGAGCACTTCTGACCTAGTTAGTTGCAACTTTCTCTAGTGTCTAATTTTCTGTAATGTTCTCTTTAAACTTTTGACCCTGTTTGGGGATGCTGGTGCCCATATTAAGCACAGAATTTGATAATCACAGTGTAGCATTCAGATATTTTTGTTACCATTCATTGCATCAGTCTATTGCTTGAGGCTTTTTTTTTTTCTCTAATGTGGATCATCGGAAGTCTGTGTCATATCTCTTTTTGAACTGCAGAACTGAGAATGTATAATTATGTACTGAAATTCTTGAATTCTTCTCCTGAAAGCTGTTCCATTTCATCTCACAACTGCACTTATTATACAGTAATGTAATTACATACATCATTCTTATGGGAATTTGAAGTGTTCACTTCAAGTGTCTGGAAGTAGTAGACACTTCCACCAGGTTTTAAAAATAGCTGAAATTATCAGCATCTGAACATTGTATACCAACTTAAAGCCATAGATTCTATACCTAAATAAGACTAAGACTTTACAGGAAGGATAATCAAAAGCTGAACTTCTGTTATAGTGCCTGTACCAGAGGGTTTGCATGGCTTACTTCAATTTTCATTACAGAGCATTGCCTATGTCCTTCGAGACTTGTAGCATTTAGAACCGCTTTTATCCTGCCATCCTGTCTAATAATCTAAAGAACATCTGACAATTACAGAAGGCTTTGCATCCCAAAGGGCTTTATAAACTATGCATGTACAGGAATTACCTCAACACTGAAAGGTGTCTTGCTCTGGGGATGAGTCTAGGGAATCTTTCATGACCACAGCTAGACAGACTTTTGAGCTTACAACTCCTTCTAAAGACAAAGGCAACACATACATTGATTTTGCAAGAGTTTGACTCTATATCTGCAGAAAGGAAAAGGTCACATGTTTCAACTGGATAGCAGCACCTAGAAGATACTTTTGGAGATTGGTCTGTGAGCTTTCTCTTTGAGTAAGAGACTTTTGTGTAAACCTTAGGATGGATATGACAAGATATCATGTACCTTCTTTGAAGCACTTGCTTCACTAGACCACATTTCTGTATGAGTTTTTCCTTTCTATTTTGGGAATCAGGGGACGTGTTAGCCACCGTAGATCATGTTCCAGGCTTACTATCAACTGTCTTTTTAATTTTAGCCCTTACCCCCACTCTACTTCCTTGCATTTCAACTCAATTGTAAATAGGAAAATCTTAGAATTAGGAGAGAGGTTAGTAGTTATTATAGCTATCAGTTACTGGGTACTTTCTATTAGTTAAGATAACAGTAGCTGACAAAAAAAAATAAATTTAAGAATTCCAGTGGCTTCACACAATAGAATTCATTGTTCTTGCCATGTTCATTAGGTGAAGGAAGTGGGGCATTTCTGATTTAGTAATTTAAAAACCCAGGCTGTTAGAGGCTCTGCAACCTTCAACAAGTGGCACTGCCTTCAATCTAGCACATACAGGGAGAGTGGAGGATTTTTCAGGAGGTTTTTATAAGGCGGACTGTAATTGGCATACAACACATCCACCTATATTACAATGGCCACAACTCTGTAAAATTACTACCTTAAATGAAATTGAGGCTGAGAAATGTAGACAAGCTATGTACCTAAGGATAGGGAAACAGGCTTGATGGATAGATATCCCATCTCTGTCATACCTAGTATGTGCCAGGCATGTGCTAAGTAGTGATTTTTCTTAGATTTTATTGTTTAATTCCCACAGAAACTGTGCAAGACTAGTTTTATTAAACCTATTTAGTAGATGAGAAAAGCGTAGCTCAAACTGGGGATAAATTTGGCCCAAAGCAATTTAGCCTGTAAATGTCAGAGCTGGGATTTGTACCCAGGTCTGGTGCCAAAGCCCATGTAAAACACCAAGTCCAAGTTATCCACACTCAGATAAAAAATAGGACTAAGCCTATTATCATCTTCAAAAATCCCCAGGATGGAAACTTTATAACTTTCTTTGATAGCCCATTCCAGTGTCTTTTCATTTGAAGATTAAAATGTTCCACCTTATGTCTTATAGAAACACATTTGGAATTACTTACTTTAGAATGTTTGAAAAAACTAAAAGAAGAAAATATAAATCTTTCACAACTTTACAACCCAACAATAACTACTATTAACCTATAGTTGTATTTATGGGTATTTAAGTACATTTTGTTCTACAGAACTAAATCCTACTATACATATTTTATTTCAACATATTCCTTTTGTAAGCTAAAATGTCTCCAATTCATAAGACACTCTTTCAAAGTATCACTTTTTACTAATAATGACTGCGAACTATTTCTTTCTTAGCCTGTGCCATTATTTAATCAATAAATAACCTCTGGATATTAAAGTTGTGTCTAACATTATGAAAATTTTAAATGATGCTGCTACAAAGATAATAAATAACTCCATAAGTATTTTGCCTTTATTTTGAAGATGAGTATAACATCAAGTCCATTTTTAGTCTTTATTAGTTCTCCAAGATCAGCACATATTGTGTATTGATCAAAGCTATGGTGAGACCTGAGATAGTATTGATAAAAGACTTCTGGGTACCTCAGAGAAAGTTAGGCTATTAAATTGAGTTGTTTTTATTACAATGAGGCATAGAAAGCTGGATTAGTTGTGATAATTTCTACATAAAATACAGAATGAAAGATTTTTTAAACCAATTTAATGTCATGTAGCTTTATAAAGTGTGTCAATATCAGTAACTTGTCATGGGTAGAAGAGGATAATTGATTTTGCTGCCACCTGTGAACACAAATAAGCAGCAGGTCTCATACTGCTTACTGGTTGTCTTGACAGAGTATGTGTTTATTTAGCATTAGCAAATTCAAGAAAAATTATCTTAGTTTCACATTGTTTTATTACTCTTAATGACTTATTTCAACAAACAATTCAGTCCTGTGGAACAGACTGGATGACTAATGTTGTCTGTTGGCACAGACTCTGGCAGAATGTTGTTCTCAACATCAAAGCAAACAGTTGCAGAGCTGTCCACAGAATGCATGACAGTACAGAATGCTTGACACCATGGGATTTACACCATTAGTGTTAGACATAATCCATACTCCCAATACATTTAAAATATTACTAAACATGTATAGTATATAAACGTGGAGATGCAATAGAACACACACACACAAATATACTGATTACTCCACATACAGAGATAACATCTGTACCAGTGTAATCTCTGAGATAGAAAGGGAATATTTTCTAATTCAACAAAGCACAAGTGCCAGGGTTCTTTCATACACTCTTGGCAGGGAGTGAGTTTAAATTGATACAAATTCTTTGAAAGGCAATTGGGAAGTATTTATTAAAATTCAAAATATACTATGCAATCAACAAGCAGTCTCACCTATAAGATTCCATTCATAGAAAAAACAGTAATAATATAGATAAGTAAAAATATTTATGTGCAAGGATAGCTATTAAAGTATTTTTTGATAATTAAACAAAAACATACCAAAAACTGGGAAGAATTTAAATATTCATTAAAAAGGGATGATATAGCTATTCAATGGAATATTATGTATTCATTATAAAAGAATGGTGTAGAGCTATATGTGTTAGACTGGAAAGGTGTTCATATTGTATTGTTAATGAGAATGGAAAATTATAATATGAACCCATTTTTGCAAATAAAGCATATATTCTTGCATATCTATAGCTAAACATCTCTATATAGATATTGATGCCAAATGAATATAATTTTATGTTTATAAAACCATAGGGAAAAAATAGGAAGGGTAAAAACCAAAATGTTCACAGTGCTTTCCTCTGGAAAGTACGGTTTGAGCTGTGAGGGTCAGTTTTTTACAGACATACATATATAAGCATGCATAGATATATAGACATACATACATATAAGCGTATATATTATATTTAAGAGATTTAGGGGTGATTTGAAACTTACTTTTTATATTTTTCATGATTATTGAATTTCATTCATTCATTTAATCATTCACTCATTCATTCCAAGGGTGTATCTTGACTCAAAATTTGATTAAAATTTAAGACCCTAAGAAAATGGCTATTGTTAGATCTTTTTTGGTAATTGGATCAGATGTTTAAAACTCCTGAGGCAGAATGACATGGATGTGTAAAATCAGTAGCAATTCTACAAATTTAATTTTAATCAATGGTTACCACCCCTTAACCTATCATATTTACCAAGAGTAAAAATAATAGTCCACCAGGTTGGTTAGCATTTCATTTTACTCTGTTCCTTTTCATGCCCTTTGGCATGGGTGCTAATGAGCAATGCAATGGCTGGACACATTGAAATAGAAGAATTTGCAATTCTTAATATGCCACAAAACAGAGAATTGGATGAGATTAATCAGTCCTTCTGGGTAAATAAGAATTGATCCTCTGTTGCAAATAGTAGGAAGAAATTTGTTATTTGTACTTTAAAACTACAGCAAAGGGATTTGATATGAGATCTATAAAATACTGAGTATTGGAGTTAGCCTTTTTAGATCACAAACTGGAATTCACTTTTGGGTGGTAATGACCATGGAGAACAACAGAATCAAATATTTTGCCCCAATATTTTGTTGTTGTTAAATGAAACTCATCATCACAGCAGGAAACATCAAAAATACCACATGCAGAACAATTGCTTAGTGAGACAAAGTGATTGTGTCCTGGGTAGCCCGTCCTACATACCATAAAAATTTGATACAATTGTCTTGCTTCCCTGACACATTATGGAGGTATGCTGCTTAGCTCTCATTGCAGGTGTAGACAGGCTTTGAGTAATAGAGACTTGACTTACAAATAAACTATAAGTACACCTGTGGTCATATGTTAGAGAATCTCAATATGGATTTGCCAGTCATCGTAAGAACAATATTTGGGAAGGAATTTTCCTAGGGAGATGCCATCTCATTTAGATGTGCAAAGTGATTAGATATAGTTGAGCTACTATTAATAATATTACTGGGAGCTAAACTTGATTGAGGGCATTTTTTGCACTGAAAACTGTTAGACATTTTATCTTAATTAACTTATTTAATCATCATAGCTCTATGAAATAATTACTATTATTATCCCCAATTCATAGATGTGGAAGTAGAACTTACAGAAGTTAGGTAACTTGCTGAAAATCACATGATAAATTAGCAGCTGTGTAATATTTCAAACCCAGTTCTGTTGGATTCCAAATCCCATGCTTTTAATTAATGAGAATCTAATATTGCTTCAATATTAGGCACATTATTTGATGGACATTATGGATGAAATAACCTTTGGAAAGTTGAACAAGGAATATAAAAGCAATTAATACCATTGTTTTTGCATAATTTTATTAACACTTTGGGAACATAAACTATTAATAAACTAGAAATTGCTTGCCTTATATTTATGTAGTTACTACTTCTATTGTAAAGGTATGTCCCAGGAAGATTTACACAGTGTTTTAGTTTTAATTAATTTATCTCTTAACTACATTTAAAAACAATTTAAAAGTCAATAAACGTCCCTCCAAATCCCCATTCCATCCTTTCCACCTTGAAAGTGCAACCTGAGTGTCCACCTTAAAGGACACCTTGTCTTCTGGCTTCATTTTGGGTTAGTACAAAGGGGAGAATAAGGAGATCAATCAGATGAAGACTGAGATTGGAGTAGTTTCTCACCTTCCTTTGAGGTCACCATGGATTAGCTGCATCTGTAAAGAAGCTACACAGCCACTCCATCTCAAGATTTTGCCATCATTCACCTCCCCTGGCCCATTTAGACCTCTCCTCATTCTTTACTGAACCCCAGGGGTTTGCCTTATTACTTCCAGTGGTATTCCTACACACTGTCCCCACCTTTGAAAATATTCCTTATTTCATATTCTCTTCAAATCATCCAGTTTGTATGAGCTGACTAGTTTTATGCCCAGACACGGATTGGTGTACATGTACATCACTCTGTAAACAATGTGTGTGGGTTAAAAAACTTGATCTTCACAGAGAAAACGGAACTGATTTTAGGTTAAGGGTGCAGCAGTAACAGAGATATTCCTTGATAGTATCTCTAAGTAAATTTTCAAAACCCTGGAGCATCTTCTCTTCCCACTGTATCATTTTGGTTCCCTGGAATGACCATAAGCTTCCAACACAATGGAGGAAGCTTTTGCATATCTGGAGGTAGTGTGAGCAGAAGGCCTCAGTGGAAGATTGGGCTTCCACATTTTTCATGGAAATCAGAATCTTTCCTTATCAAAATTGTATCATTCATCTATGTTGTGACTAGGCAACTGAGGCTAATCTCCTTGGCTGTCATGGACTGTCTAACATATTACAAACTTACACACTGGCATAAGCCCTGACTCAACTTTTTTCTTCAAAGTGCCTTTATCACTAATACTTATGCTTCTTCACATGTGTATGGGAAACAACATGGCAGCAAAAGTATGCTGAATTTTACATATAAAGTTTGTTAGAGACTCATCTGTAAAAAATGGGTAAGAGTAATCCTTGCCATGTTAATTCATGAGGTGTTTGATGCTTAATATCAAAATATATATGATATGAATGTCCTACATAAACTCTATAGTACTACACGCTTGTTTGTAATGCTTCTGCTGCAGTTACTACTGATGGTGTTAAAATAAACTTCTCCATTATGCTTCCCTTTTAGATTTTAAATTCTGTGTGGGTAGATAACAATCAGCAATAATAGGCTATATACCCTGCTGTCATTTTAAATACTTCATGTATTTTGTACTGAATGAAAAATAGCACTTGACCAAGTGCAATTTTATTTACAAGACCAAAATTATTGTAAAACTAGTTGTAAACCAATTAGGAAGAGAGGTAAATAATTTTGTATCTTAATTCAAAGAGAGATGATCTACTTATTGGGTGTCCTTACTGGAAAGTTAATATGTTTTTTTTTCGTCCTAATTTTGAGATTTTTCTCCAGATTTCGATAGAATCTCTTTCCCTAGACATGAATGAATGAAAGTTTGAATTGGGACATGGGTTGTAGAAAAGCATCTGAGTAAGCAGTCATCTGGAAGTTCGTTTCTAATGTCAGGACAGCAAAGATGGTGAAAGGTCCCTTTCCCTTACATTGACCTGACCCTTGAGGTGGCCAATGTTACTGGCATGACCCAGCTCTTTCTGTGGCAGGGCTTCTCTTCTTGTTATTTTGTTATATTTTATTCAGTACGCCTTCAGTCTCCTCAGAGAAGCCTGTGGAAGCAGGCCCATGGTTGGGTAGTTCTTTGAGAAGACAACAACAAATGTAAAATATCTGAGGATTAAAGCAGCAGCACATGTAACACAGCTTGTTTTCATTAAAATAATCAAGACAAACATAGATTGTTATTCTGTGTAAATTAACAGTTTTGCTGTTAATTTTGCTGGTTTTAAATCTAATGTACATAATTAGTTTTACTATTATTTTAAGGGTGGAAATATAAACATTGAACCTAAGGTGTTTTCCACAAAAGATAGCTTCTCAAGTGTTTAAGAGATACTATGCATTTACCTGTATGTTATGTACTAGTCTGGACCTAAGCTGGATTATTAAGACCAAAAATAATTATGAAGCCAGGTTTATGTTGATCGATAACCACAGACAGCACTGATTATCACTGGTAGGTAGAAATTTAAGGGAGATGTGATTTGTTCAAAGTAAATTCAACAAGAGATTCAATGGATTTTATGCTGTCTAGGTGCTATGTTGTATAATTGCAAAATTTTGTGTAAAATGAAGAAGAGTAATATAAGAAAACCATTAAGTGGGAGTAATTTACCTTTCCAAGATCTAGTGATACTGGGAAGGAGAGGAGGAAATATGTGAAAGGCAAGAAAATGTGCTGGGCATGCAGGCGGCAGAAACATTCTCAAGGATTTCTGCCAAGGAGTCAAGGGAGACAAACCTAAATAGTAAGGTTGCATTCCCTTCAAATCTGCATATTCGGCAACACTTAAGCCATTACCTGCAGCTGAAGAGTTCCAATAAAAGTGATTTAAAAACTCATTCTGGCTTTATCCAGATGCCAGCTCCCTGGGGTAGCCACCACACATTATTTAATATGGGCTTGATGGTTTCAATCCTCTTCCTGATGCCTGATTCAGCTCTTCAATAGGCAGCCCCTTCTGTCTGTAACTGATTAGGTATTGCTAAATGATTGAAATTGTTCTAGCATTTTCTAGTGTTTTTCGTCATCTATTTATTTCACATTATTCCTGATTTACTTTGGTTTCTTCTTAAAATTTATATTTATTTTTCAATATTATTGTCCTCTCCCCCAATACTTTGTACCTGACTGAAATAATACTGAAATCTCTATTCATAGGATTATATTTTAGCATGCCACCTGATGAACATCCTGTTAAAAGAGTAAAAGATGATCATGATACCGAAGACCTCTTTCCTTGGAAGAAGAAAAGGTGTTTTGCATAATTACTTTTTTTAACTTTTAATTTAATTTTTTAATTAAACCATCTTTGCATCCCTGGAATAAATCTCACTTAATTGTGGTGCATGATCCTTTTAATGTGTTGTTGAATTTAGTTTGCTGATATTTTATTGAGGATTTTTGCATCTTTGCTTATCAGGAATATTGGCTTGTAATTTTCTTTTCCTGTGGTGTCCTTTCTGGTTTTGGTATCAGGGTAATGCTGGCCTTATAAAATGATTTTGGAAGTGTTCCTTTCTCTTCTACTTTTTGGAAGAGTTTGAGGAGGATTGATTTTAATTCTTCTTTGAAAGTTTGGTGAAGCTGTCTGGTCCTGGACTTTGTTTCTTTTGGGAGGTTTTTTCACAATTTTGCAATTGGTAGAATCTTACGCAAGTACAAGGGGATTATTTCTGGGAGTAGATTTTTTTTCACTATTTAAGTAGGTCATTTACATGCATACAAATAAAAATAACAAACATGTATAACCAAAATGTTGCCGGTGTGTTTTACTAATCTATTATCACTGAAGGATTAATCAACTGGGAGTAGTGAAGGGGGAATTTGCCAAGTTTTGTTGTAGTTATTGGTTTACATCTCTATTTCTTTCACCGTGAGTTCTGGGAGAACATGAATGTCTCTTATTCATTTTCATATTCTCACATTGCATAGTTTATCAGAGGTGCTCACTCAATACATGCTGGATGAGGTGAGAAGGTAAATTGGTGCAGCCACTATAGAAACAGTATGGAGATTCCTCAAAACATTAAGAATAGAACTACCACATGATCCAACTATTTCACTTCTGTGTATTTATCCAAACAATGGGAAAACCTTAATTGGAAAAGATATATGCACCCCTATACTCATTGCAGCCTTATTTACAATAGCCAAGATGTGGAAGCAACTGAATTTCCCATCAATGGATGAATGGATAAAGATATTATATATATATATATAATGTAATACTACTCAGCCATAAAAAAGATGAAATCTTGCCATTTGCTACAAATGGATAAACCTTGATGGTATTATGCTAAGCGAAATAAGTTAGACAGAGAAAGGCAAATATCATATGATTTCAGTTATATGTGGAATAAAAATAAATAAATAAATAAATGAACAAACCAAACCAAGCAAAAGTAAACACATAGATACAGAGGAGAATAGTGGCTGCTAGAGGGGAAGTGGGATAGAGTAAAAGCGGTAAAGGAGGTCAACTGTATGGTGATGGATGGAAACTAAACCTTTGGTGGAGAGCATGCTGTAGTGTGTACAGAAGTTGAAAAAAATAGTATACACGTAAAACATATAATGTTAAAAACGAATAAAAAATGCATGCTGGATGAATAAATTAATGGTTCTGATAGTGTATTCTTTTCTGTAGACTTGGTTCTATATCACACAGAGTTTCACATTCTGTGTTTGACCATGCCACTTCATACTTCCCATCAGACTGGTCAGGTGTATCTTGGCTGATGTTAATCTGATACCTTAAAAGATGCTTCTGTCTTTTGGTCCAAATTGCTCATATTTCAGTCTTTGTAATATATAGCAAACACATATCAACCATATTTCTTAAAACTATGTATATGTTTTTAGTTTCTGTTAGACACTCCACAAATCCATATGAGAAGGAAAGCCAGGTGCACAACTTCTGTCCAATGTGAGTTTGCTCTGCTGATGCCCTGTTGTAAAATGCAAATGCATCTGTGATGGAAGTCAAATTTATAATGTTCCATGATTTTAGGTAGAAAAAAACAATTCTTTTGGTTGTGTGGTACCTCAATTTTGTCTCCTACTGTCATATATTTGCCACAGATACATCATACATATCTTTCCTTGCTGCTTTTATGGTTCTTTGTTTCATTCACCCCTATATGTGGGCTGCAGTAGCATCCTTTGTCTTTATATATACTGATTTTAAGAGATCGTGTATACTTCCTTATGAGGTTTGGGGAAAAGTCAACTTTAACATTGTAAGGGTCAAGAATAAATGAAACTAAACCAAATATCATATAGTCCTCATAATACTCTTGGGTAATATATAATTCAGCATTTTAAGAAATAGTGATCATCCTCTTTCACAAAATGTTAGTTTTTTCTTATCAAACCAAAAAAGCTGCTGTGACTATATTTTCTCTAATTGCTTTCTCTTCCATCCTTGAAGCTTCTTTGGTGAGGAGATGCTTGTGGATCTAGTGTAGTGAAACATTCTTTTTTTCTCTCTAAGCATATGGTTTTCTAACAGGGATATTGTAGGGACCTAGTTTTCTAAAGTTACTTCTTATTAGTCTAACTGAATATACTTATTAATGTGTGCTGAATGATTAATTTATTATAAAGTAGGGCTGCATTGTTCTGAAAAACTATGCCTTGATAGATTTCATATGCCTCTATTTTCTTACTATCATTCATTTTTTTTTTAAAGAAGGCAGACAAACAACAGAGATAAAAGCATATTAGCTTTGTGTCCCAGTTTGTCTTGGGACTCCTAAATGATCCTGGATACAAATCTCAAGTTTAAATGTCTTTGATTGTTTGCTTCTCAGTGGTTTTGGACACAGCAAGAGTAAAGGGTAGTACAGTAAAGGCAGATCCAAGCTCCTGGGTATCTTCTCTCTCCTCACTCTCCTCAGTATTCCTCTTTGCCAGGTTGGAAGTTCAATCAAATACATCAGGATTTGACAGGTGGTGAGTGGGTAGTACAATTTCAACCTACTTAGCATAAAAGTAATGTTTAGTGCAATTCCTATGAAATTGTATGGTATGGTATTATTTTAATGAGTGTATTAGCAAAAGTGAGCCAGTCACTTCGATGTTCTCATCATTCATTATTTAAAACAGAACTCATCTTGGTTGTTCATGCTGATCTCAGGAGATGCATCATTTATAATCCAAGCATATTATTAACAAATGATGTAATATAAAAATTAGACAACTTCATATCTTTCAAATCCAGTGATAAAGGACATATTTCAATAATATTTTATGTCTCTAGACACTACATAGTAGATACTTAAATATTTCTTAAATATTGAATTAATATTCTGTCCATGGGTGCTGTATAACCTGCCTATGTTCTAAGGTCCCAGTATATCTATAAATTAATTACTTTAATTCTTCCTATGAATAGTATTTCAATTTTTCTGAACATTTAACATAGCAACAGAGAGGTGTATAAGTAGAAAAAGATTATTTTCTCCACTTAAGATGAACTATGGTAAAGGTGAAAAGGTGGTTGTGTGGTTGAGCATTGTCAGTAATGGAATTTAAATGTTCTTACAAACATAAAATAATGCCAATTTTTTAAGATACAGGCCCGGATATAGATTGTTATTGCTGTTCAAATGACATGGAAAGAAAAATTGGAAGCATATGGAAAAAAGGTTTGAATCATACATGCACTCAAAGTGTTATCTTTTGGCTTATTTTCTGAGAGTGTGTTAGGCTTAAAACCTCATGACCTATATGCCAATACAAGAGGCATGCTCTTTGGCTCATAATCAGTTCCAGGAAACCATTGCAAATAGCAGTATGTACAATGTGGTGTATCTTCAATTTTTAAATTAAACCTGGTAGTTTATGAAATAACTAACCTTTAATATGAAAGCCACTGGGGAAAAGGATCCAGGGCCACCTGAATAGATGTAGTAGAAACTTGTTGCTTTTTTGGCTGTCCATTGTCCAGCTATTCATTGGGTAATGTACTAATTGGACACTGTATCTCATCTTCCACTCAGAATCAAAGGCTTTCTTTTCCCCTGGCAACCAGGTTATGGGTATGTAACCTAGGCTCAGCTAATTGGATGCTACCATCCCAGACTATGAATCTAAAGTGAGTAACACAAGATTGAAACGATGGATAATTAATTTCGGGAGGCTACTACCATGTCTAGTGGTAGTAGTGGTGGTGTTAAGAGGAGGTGGAGACCTACAAGTATCAGTGTCTCCGTCTGGGACAGATTTTTTTCAGCTAAAAATGATTGTTTTGTTCTTTGCTTTGTATCCTTCCAAACCTCATTTGGTTTCTGCCAGACTTAGAAGTGTGTTTTCTCAGCCAATATAATAGTATCCAATATAAGCTTCTGACGAATCCCTTTTTATTTCCTAGAATAGCTAGAGTTCATTACTATTACTAGCAGACAAGAATAATGACAGATACCATATAATGTTACCTAATTTCCTTGCACTAATGATGTGTAACAGACTCCAGATCACTTGTTCTGGAGATTACAAGAGACCATTATATCTAATTTAATGCCTAAGAGTAGATTGATACATTTAGTATAACAAAAGCAATGTGTAAAATTTACCATATACAATATTATTGTTTACATTTTTGAGGATGATTCATTTTTCTTTTACAGAAGAGATAGAGTGTAAAAAACTGTTTAGTAATAATAAATGTAGCTTGATCTAGAAGGCATGAGCTTTAGAAACACGAAGTGCTGGGTGTTAATTTTGGCTTTGCTATTTGCCAACTCTGTTCCCTATGTAAGTTACCTAAGTTTCCTCATCTTTAAAAAGATCATAAGAAATACTGTGAAGATTAAGTGATATAATATTGAATATTACATTGCAACAAGCACAGAGCCTGGTGCATAATTATCATTTAATTAATAATTATTATTTTTGCTAAAATTTATTAAATGCTTAGCACGAGTCAGGAACTGTGATGTTCTATATATGATATAAATGCAAATAACCTTCAAAACAAAACTATGAAATAAGTACTGTTTTAATCTCCTTTTTCAGATGAGGAGTAAGGAAAGTAAAGCAGAGAGAGGTTACAAAACATCCTCATGGTCACACAGCAACAATTCCATTCTTTCCATTTTTTTTCTACTTAAATTTGTGTCTCTATCCTCTTCTATTTTTTCTTTTTATTTGATCCTTCAAATTTTAATTCTATTGTTGCTTTATTCTTTGTGAACTGCAGGGTCGTTGGCCAACAACTTACAAATAATTCCAAAGTAATTTGTGAGTAGAGCTGGGAACAAGTTACCCAGCTCTCAGTGTCTTTTTCAAGAACATAAAGACATTCATATACAATCCACTCATTGGAGAAATTATCCTAATAATCTGAGATAAATTTTCATTTTTGAAACATTCAAATTATCTTTTGATAGATCATTTGCATGCCACTTTTAAAGCATATTACCCTCAGGTTAAGAGAAAGTAAAAAGGGACTCCCTTAGAAAAGCTGTATCATGATGATCTCAGTGAAACAAAGTTTATGTGCTCCAGCCTAGTTCTTGAGTAAGCAACTGTTTTTGTGAGGCAGAAAAATCCATCATCTCTGGACTCATGTTAGACTCAGGCAGAGTAAAAGGATCCTAAAGGCTATCTCTTCAGATTAGATTTTAAGCATGTGGCCATGGGCACTGCTGACACACCTGGATAAATGCCCCTGTGGCAAAGAAAGGCAACAGTGCTGCCAGTCATCAGCATCTAATTCACTCCCATTTCATAAGATGATAAAAAATTAAAAGCTGTTCTAAAAGCAGAGAGATTTGAATCTGGCTTGGCACCAGGCCCTGTAACTATGCTTATGAATCAGTGTTATTTCTCCTCTTGGGTGCAAGCCCATTCTGGAATCCATGCCACCTGTTGCTGCTGCTGTTTTCTATTTAAGCTTCTATTGTTGTAAAGAGTGTGAGAAGCCCTGATTGACAAGCATTTTTTTTTTTAAAGAACGTTGTCATATGAGGATGAAATGCAGTTCTTCATTTCCAGTGATGCTCTGAAATCTCATTAAGCTACACAATCTGATAGGATGCTGATTATAACTCTCCACCCAACTGCAGGCTGGAACGTGGGTTAGGCAAGAATGAGCAGCAAGTGATGCTTTTTCCCAAACCCTTCAATCATTTTATAGGTCCTCTTTGGGAAATATTTCCAAATGTTTTTGACAAATGCACAGCGCTTGAAAAACAAAGTTGTACATTTCTTGATTACATACTTATTTTAAAATTTATTTACCAATATCATATTTCCACCACCTACTAAGAATCACACTTAGTGTATGGGGAATCTGTCCAATATATGGTTCTAAAAGACAAGTCTTGGAAATAATCCATCTAGTATATACACATCTTATGTGGACAAAATTCGTGTAGATTATACACATCTTATATGCAGAGCTCCTTCAATTTCAACTTTAATTGGTCATCTTATGAAAAATATGCAATTAAAAAGCAGCTTTTACAAAGAAATGAGAGTCTGTAGAGGTAACTTTTTATAGTTAAAATATCTAACTCTCTGGAGAACCACACATACTGGAATTTCACTAACAGTCAAAGAGATATATATTAAACTCTGGATTTCGTGAAATAGATTCTGTTGTTTCCCTTTACCTGGAACTCTTTAGGACGAGCTCATGATGATTATAAATCATTATGTTAATATGTTGCTGAGGCAGGTAACCATTTTGTATTCATGCAATATTTTATTGAGCTCCTTTCTCCATTTCTCCATGTACAAATAGGAAATATTACCCCCACTATAAGAAATATGCTTATGCTTTCAACATGCTTTCAGGAGATAGGCACTGTTTTTAATCTCCAAATTATTTTCATGTAATAATGGTGTGTATATAAGAGTAGGAGCATAGAAACCACTGTTATTTTCCTCTATAATGCCTTCAGAAAGGGAACAAAGGGTCTGTTAATCTTGAAATATATATATATGTTCCATCATCATAAATTATTACTTTTCATCATCATTTACTCCCTTTTCTAGATAGATCTTTCCTGGTCTATGTACACCTGCAGTTGTGCAGCTGGATTCTACCAAATGTTATCAGGCTGTTAACTATAATCTAATCCTTTTACAGGACTTTTTTGTGTGTCTTCCACTGTAGGGAGATGGGACAGAAAAGGCAAATGATTTTATAGACCCCTCTAGTCTTATATATCATTCAGTAATAAATGACACTATTTGTCTTCAAACAAAACATAAAATGCATATTCACATATGTACAAGTACATACTATATGTATCCATTTTCTATATATAAAATTTTTAATTGAATATTTGAGTAGAGAGCAACTCCAGTGCTGACATAATATCCAAAGGTTTCCAAAAACCTTAGAGGTTTCCAAAAACCTCTAAGCCTATCCTTCTATCCCCCATTACTTGTAGTGCTGAAAGTTTTCCAGAATCTCCTCTGTTTTAAACATTCTTAATCTCCTCACCTACATGTCAGAAAAAGCAAAGTGAGAATATTGAGTTACTGGCATAACAGCATTTGCTAATAGGACCAACTAGTGTCACTTTGTAAATTCAAAATATCTGTGCATGGAGCACTAAAAGCTCACTAATGAGAACTTATATTATTAAAGACAAAGTCTTTCACCCTAAGAGCTTTTGCTGTGACTTGTTGTGATGGAGTAGGCAGCATATCAGCAATAGTTCTGAAGTCTAGTGCCAACAGACTCAAAATGAAGACATAACAAGAACAGTATAGAGACAATACAACAGTGAAATCTCAAACCACTAAACATATTTTCCTTAAATTTCAATGGGGCTGTCTAAGAACCTACATAAAGGAGTTTTTTCTTTCTTTTTTAAAATTTTAATCAGTTAACATCCAAGCCACTGCAAGCAATACAGATTCTGATTCATTCATCAGTACTCACTTTCCACTGGGACCATCTGATCTCTGACTCCTCTAAAACAATCCTAAAAGGGAGAAATAATTCAAAGCCAGAGAGCTCATCCTATGAAGGACTGCCACCAGATTTTACATCAACATTTCTGGGTCTCAGTTTACTCATCTGGGAAATGAGAAGACGAGAAGATTGGATGAAAGCATCTCTATATCCCTTTTATCTCTAAAGTTCTATGATCCTGAGGGCCACAATGCTACACTCAAGTTTTGCATCCCTTTCTTTTTATAATAAATATGAAAAGCAATTAAATATAAGAATTCATTTTTTTTTCTCAAGTCCTTAAAATTATTTCATTGCAAACTTGGCAGGAGATAGCTTCATGCTGTAATCTGACTTTCTTAAAATTTCATTTATTTTGAGATGATGCTATGTATCTCACTCCACATAGATAGGAAATCCCTGGAGCTTCTTCTTCATCCTACCCTCCTTCTTAACTCCTATGTTGCTTAAGTACCAACCTAGGGAAGGACTTCATCACATTAGTGATGATGAAACTGATGAAGATAAGGGGGTATGAGAAAGAGCTTCCCCATTTGCTTTCTTCCCACTTCGTACAATTTAGGTTAAAAGGTCAAGAAAGAAAGAATCTTTGAAGGAGCAGGAGCAGGTGTTGGCAGTGGAAAGGGAAGTAAGAAACTTTATTTCTTGAGATTGGCAGAAATAAACTGTAAGGGAGAAATAAATTGTAAGGGAAAGTGAACTCAGTCCTATGGTCTGAGGAATATATATGTGCATCTATAGTGTTGCATTAACTTTTTTTTAGGGGGGCATCATTCAGCATCATTGGCAAGAGGCTGTAACCTACATAGATGTTATCTCCAAACACCATTATTAATTCTTTTCTAAAATTCAGTCTCTTTAATATGGCTTACAACATTTTTGATAATCTGTCCCGTCTTTTCCCTCTAGCCTCTTTTGCACCACACTTCTTTACTTGCTCTAAGGAGCCCGATGTGTTATAGTCTATGTAGCTGCCAGTCTGAATTATTTTTTCACTTCTTCCCACTGCACCATGATCAGTGCTGCCTCCAGGCCATTGCACAATCTTAAAATGCTTTCCTCAACTTTTCTTTTAGCTGATTCCTATTGTTATTTTTTTGTTCTCAGCATATATGACAACTTTTCTCCTGACTTCCTCAAACTTTCTCTCAAAACTGGCTGTCATTACAAGGTGGACACCCCTTGTTTACATTTCCATATCACCAAGTCCTTTTTTTCACTATAGCAATTGTACTCTTCTCTATTATGTTAAGCCATATTTAACATCCATTCTCATGGCTTTAAATACCCTCCATATACCAATGACTCCCAAATATATATATCTTGTCCTGATTCCTCCCTAAAATACCAGACTCATATATCTAATTGTCTATTCAACATCTCCTTTTGGGGATACAAATAGACAGCTCAAAATTAGCATGCCTAAAATCAAACTTCTTATTTTTCATTCCTCTCAAACATGCTTTCTTTTCATTCTTCCCTATCTCAATTAATGACAAATACATTTCTTCCTGTTTCTCAGGACAAAAACCTTGGAGTCGTCTTGAGTCCAAGTCATCTTGACTTCTTGAAACTGATTACATCTCACCACCTCCACTGTTACTACATGGCTCAAACCATCATCTTCTCTTACTGGAACTATTGCAACAATTTCCTATTTCCTTTCCCCAATTTCACCCTTTGCCCACTTTAGAAAATCTTCACTGCAGCAACTAGAATGTGTCAACTGAAAAACAATGCACAACCTAAAAGTTGAGAATTATGTTTTCTGGGTTTTTTTTTTTTTTTTTTTTAGCTGCGTTGGGTCCTCCTTGCTGTGCGCAGGCTTTCTCTAGTTGTGGTGAGTGGTGGCTTCTCTTGTTGCAGAGCACAGGATCTAGGCACACGGGCTTCAGTAGTTGTGGTACACAGGCTCAGTAGTTGTAGCATGCAGGCTCTAGAGCACAGGCTTAGTAGTTGTGGCGCAAGGGCTTAGTTGCTCCGCGGCATGTGGTATCTTCCCAGACCAGGGATCAAACACGTGTCCCCTGCATTGGCAGGCGGATTCTTAACAACTGCGCCATCAGGGAAGTCTCAAGAATTATGTTTTATTCAGCAGACTTTCTGAGGACTTAAGCACAGAAGACAGCCTCTCATATAGCTCTGAGGGAGTGCTACAAATAGGTAAGGGAGGAGCCAGGATACATAGGACTTTTTGAAACAAAAATCAGGTAGTTGGAACATCAAAAGGAAGAGGCAACCTATGGAATGGGAGAAAGTATTTGCAAAACAAACATCTGATAAGAGGTTAATATTCAAAATATATAAGAAATTCATAAGCTCAATAGCAAAACAAACAAACAAACAAAGAAACCCCCCAAAACTATCCAGTTAAAAATAGGTAGAGGAACTAAAAAGATACTTTTCAAAAAAATTCAAATGGCCAACAAGTACATGAAAAGGTGCTCAGTATTACAAATAATCAGGGAAATGCAAATCAAAACCACTATGAGTAACAACTCACACCTGTTACAATAGCTATTATTAAAAAGACATAAGAAATGCTGGTGATTTTGAGGAAAAAGGATACTCCAAGCACTGCTGGTGAGACTGTAAGTTTGTGCAGCCACTATCAAAAACAATATGAAAGAGGATTAACCAAGATGGCGGAGTAGAAGGACGTGCTCTCACTCCCTCTTGCGAGAGCACCAGAATCACAACTGGCTGCTGGACAATCATTGACAGGAAGACCCTGGACTTTACCAAGGAGGATACCCCACGTCCAAGGACAGAGGAGAAGCCACAGTGAGACGGTAGGAGGGGCGCAATCAGAGTAAAATCTAATCCCATAACTGCTGGGTGGGTGACTCACAGACTGGCGAACACTTATACCACAGAAGTCCACCCACTGGAGTGAAGGTTCTGAGCCCCACGTCAGGCTTCCCAACCTGGGGGTCCGGCAACAGGAGGAGGAATTCCTAGAGAATCAGACTTTGAAGCCTAGTGGGAATTGATTGCAGGACTTCGACAGGACTGGGGGAAACAGAGACCCCACTCTTGGAGGGCACACACAAAGTAGTGTGCGCATCGGGACCCAGGGGAAGGAGCAGTGACCCTGGGGAAGACTGAACCAGACCTACCTGCTGGTGTTGGGGGGTCTCCTGCAGAGGCGGGGGGTGGCTCTGTTTCACTGTGGGGACAAGGACTCTGGCAGCGGAGGTTCTGGGAAGTGCTCCTTGGTGTGAGCCCTCCCAGAGTCTGTCATTAACCCCACCAAAGAGCCCAGGTAGGCTCCAGTGTTGGGTTGCCTCAGGCAAAACAACCAACAGGGAGGGAACCCAGACCCACCCATCAACAGTCAAGTGGATTAAAGTTTTACGGAGCTCTGACCGCCACAGCAACAGTCAGCTCTACCCACCACCAGAGCCTACCATCAAGCCTCTTAGATAGCCTCAACCACCAGAGGGCAGACAGCAGAAGCAAGAAAAACTACAATCCTGCAGCCTGTGGACCAAAAACCACAGTTACAGAAAGATAGACAAGATGAAAAGGCAGAGGGCTATGTACCAGATGAAGGAACAAGAAAAAACCCCAGAAAAACAACTAAATGAAGTGGAGATAGGCAACCTTCCAGAAAAAGAATTCAGAATAATGATAGTGAAGATGATCCAGGACCTCGGAATAAGAATGGAGGCAAAGACTGAGAAGATGCAAGAAATGATTAACAAAGACCTGGGAGAATTAAAGAACAAACAAACAGAGATGAACAATACAATAACTGAAATGAAAACTACACTAGAAGGAATCAATAGCAGAATAACTGAGGCAAAAGAACGGATAAGTGACCTGGAAGACAGAATGGTGGAATTCACTGCTGCGGAACAGACTAAAGAAAAAAGAATGAAAGGAAAAGAAGACAGCCTAAGAGACCTCTGGGACAACATTAAACGCAACAACATTCGCATTATAGGGGTCACAGAAGGTGAAGAGAGAGAGAAAGGACCAGAGAAAATATTTGAAGAGATTATAGTCGAAAACTTCCCTAACATGGGAAAGGAAATAGCCACCCAAGTCCAGGAAGCGCAGAGAGTCCCATACAGGATAAACCCAAGGAGAAACATGCCGAGACACATAGTAATCAAAGTGGCAAAAATTAAAGACAAAGAAAAATTATTGAAAGCAGCAAGGGAAAAACGACAAATAACATACAAGGGAACTCCCATAAGGTTAACAGCTGATTTCTCAGCAGAAACTCTGCAAGCCAGAAGGGAGTGGCATGATATACTTAAAGTGATGAAAGGGAAGAACCTACAACCAAGATTACTCTACCCAGCAAGGATCTCATTTAGATTTGATGGAGAAATCAAAAGCTTTAGAGACAAGCAAAAGCTAAGAGAATTCAGCACCACCAAACCAGCTCTACAACAAATGCTAAAGGAACTTCTCTAAGTGGGAAGCACAAGAGAAGAAAAGGACCTACAAAAACAAACCCAAAACAATTAAGAAAATGGTCATAGGAACATACATATCGATAATTACCTTAAACGTGAATGGATTAAATGCCCCAACCAAAAGACATAGACTGGCTGAATGGATACAAAAACAAGACCCATATATATGCTGTCTACAAGAGACCCACTTTAGACCTAGGGACACATACAGACTGAAAGTGAGGGGATGGAAAAACATATTCCATGCAAATGGATATCAAAAGAAAGCTGGAGTAGCTATACTCATATCAGATAAAATAGACTTTAAAATAAAGAATGTTACAAGAGACAAGGAAGGACACTACATAATGATCAAGGGATCAATCCAAGAAGAAGATATAACAATTATAAATATATATGCACCCAACATAGGAGCACCTCAATACATAAGGCAACTGCTAACAGCTATAAAAGAGGAAATTGACAGTAACACAATCATAGTGGGGGACTTTAACACCTCACTTACACCAATGGACAGATCATCCAAAATGAAAATAAATAAGGAAACAGAAGCTTTAAATGACACAATAGACAAGATAGATTTAATTGATATATATAGGACATTCCATCCAAAAACAGCAGATTACACGTTCTTCTCAAGTGCGCATGGAACATTCTCCAGGATAGATCACATCTTGGGTCACAAATCAAGCCTCAGTAAATTTAAGAAAATTGAAATCATATCAAGCATCTTTTCTGACCACAATGCTATGAGATTAGAAATGAATTACAGGGAAAAAAACGTAAAAAAGACAAACACATGGAGGCTAAACAATACGTTACTAAATAACCAAGAGATCACTGAAGAAATCAAAGAGGAAATCAAAAAATACCTAGAGACAAATGACAATGAAAACACGACCACCCAAAACCTATGGGATGCGGCTAAAGCAGTTCTAAGAGGGAAGTTTATAGCTATACAAGCCTACCTAAAGAAACAAGAAAAATCTCAAGTAAACCATCTAACCTTACACCTAAAGAAACTAGAGAAAGAGGAACAAACAAAACCGAAAGTTAGCAGAAGGAAAGAAATCAGAAAGATCAGAGCAAAAATAAATGAAATAGAAGCAAAGAAAACAATAGCTAAGATCAATAAAACTAAAAGTTGGTTCTTTGAGAAGATAAACAAAATTGATAAGCCATTAGCCAGACTCATCAAGAAAAAGAGGGAGAGGACTCAAATCAATAAGATCAGAAATGAAAAAGGAGAAGTTACAACAGACACCGCAGAAATACAAAGCATCCTAAGAGACTACTACAAGCAACTCTATGCCAATAAAATGGACAACCTGGAAGAAATGGAAAAATTCTTAGAAAGATATAACCTTCCAAGACTGAACCAGGAAGAAAGAGAAAATATGAACAGACCAATCACAAGTAATGAAATTGAAACTGTGATTAAAAATCTTCCAACAAACAAAAGTCCAGGACCAGATGGCTTCACAGGTGAATTCTATCAAACATTTAGAGAAGAGCTAACACATATCCTTCTCAAACTCTTCCAAAAAATTGCAGAGGAAGGAACACTCCCAAACTCATTCTATGAGGCCACCATCACCCTGATACCAAAACCAGACAAAGACACTACAAAAAAAGAAAATTACAGACCAATATCGCTGATGAATATAGATGCAAAAATCCTCAACAAAATACTAGCAAACAGAATCCAACAACACATTAAAAGGATCATACACCACGATCAAGTGGGATTTATCCCAGGGATGCAAGGATTCTTCAATGTACGCAAATCAATCAATGTGATACACCATATTAACAAATTGAAGAATAAAAACCATATGATCATCTCAATAGGTGCAGAAAAAGCTTTTGACAAAATTCAACACCCATTTATGATAAAAACTCTCCAGAAAGTGGGCATAGAGGGAACCTACCTCAACATAATAAAGGCCATATATGACAAACCCACTGCAAACATCATTCTCAATGGTGAAAAACTGAAAGCATTTCCTCTAAGATCAGGAACGAGACAAGGATGTCCACTCTCACCACTATTATTCAACATAGTTCTGGAAGTCCTAGCCACGACAATCAGAGAAGAAAAAGAAATAAAAGGAATACAAATTGGAAAAGAAGAAGTAAAATTGTCACTGTTTGCGGATGACATGATACTATACATAGAGAATCCTAAAACTGCCACCAGAAAACTGCTAGAGGTAATTAATGAATATGGTAACGTTGCAGGACACAAAATTAATGCACAGAAATCTCTTGCATTCCTATACACTAATGATGAAAAATCTGAAAGAGAAATTAAGGAAACACTCCCATTTACCATTGCAACAAAAAGAATAAAATACCTAGGAATAAACCTACCTAGGGAGACAAAAGACCTGTATGCAGAAAACTATAAGACACTGATGAAAGAAATTAAAGATGATACCAACAGATGGAGAGATATACCATGTTCTTGGATTGGAAGAATCAACATTGTGAAAATGACTATACTACCCAAAGCAATCTACAGATTCAATGCAATCCCTATCAAATTACCAATGGCATTTTTTACGGAGCTAGAACAAATCATCTTAAAATTTGTATGGAGACACAAAAGACCCCGAATAGCCAAAGCAGTCTTGAGGCAAAAAAATGGATCTGGAGGAATCAGACTCCCTGACTTCAGACTATACTACAAAGTTACAGTAATCAAAACAATATGGTACTGGCACAAAAACAGAAACATAGATCAATGGAACAAGATAGAAAGCCCAGAGATTAACCCACACACCTATGGTCAACTAATCTATGACAAAGGAGGCAAAGATATACAATGGAGAAAAGACAGTCTCTTCAAAAAGTGGTGCTGGGAAAACTGGACAGCTACATGTAAACGAATGAAATTAGAATACTCCCTAACACCATACACAAAAATAAACTCAAAATGGATTAGAGACCTAAATGTAAGACTGGACACTCTAAAACTCTTAGAGGAAAACCTAGGAAGAACACTCTTTGACATAAATCACAGCAAGATCTTTTTTGATCCACCTCCTAGAGTAATGGAAATAAAAAACAAAAATAAACAAATGGGACCTAATGAAACTTCAAAGCTTTTGCACAGCAAAGGAAACCATAAACAAGACGAAAAGGCAACCCTCAGAATGGGAGAAAATATTTGCAAACTAATCAACAGACAAAGGATTAATCTCCAAAATATATAAACAGCTCATTCAGCTCAATATTAAAGAAACAAACACCCCAATCCAAAAATGGGCAGAAGACCTAAAGAGACATTTCTCCAAAGAAGACATACAGACGGCCACGAAGCACATGAAAAGATGCTCAACATCACTAATTATTAGAGAAATGCAAATCAAAACTACAATGAGGTATCACCTCACTCCTGTTAGAATGGGCATCATCAGAAAGTCTACAAACAACAAATGCTGGAGATGGTGTGGAGAAAAGGGAAC
Organism: Balaenoptera musculus; assembly: GCF_009873245.2. Lineage (NCBI taxonomy): Eukaryota > Metazoa > Chordata > Mammalia > Artiodactyla > Balaenopteridae > Balaenoptera > Balaenoptera musculus. The sequence continues at coordinate 83,359,121 of NC_045806.1, read as the reverse complement.
CCTCTTGCACTGTTGGTGGGAATGTAAATTGATACAGCCACTATGGAGAACAATATGGAGGTTCCTTAAAAAACTAAAAATAGAAGTACCATATGACCCAGCAATCCCACTACTGGGCATATACCCAGAGAAAACCGTAATTCAAAAAGACACATGCACCCGAATGTTCATTGCAGCACTATTTACAATAGCCAGGTCATGGAATCAACCTAAATGCCCATCAACAGACGAATGGATAAAGAAATGTGGTACATATAAACAATGGAATATTACTCAGCCATAAAAAGGAACGAAATTGAGTCATTTGTTGAGAAGTGGATGGATCTAGAGACTGTCATACAGAGTAAAATAAGTCAGAAAGAGAAAAACAAATATCGTATATTAATGCATGTATGTGGAACCTAGAAAAATGGTATAGATGAACCGGTTTGCAGGGCAGAAGTTGAGACACAGATGTAGAGAATGGACATATGGACACCAAGGGGGGAAAACTGCGGTGGGTTGGGGATGGTGGTGTGCTGAATTGGGCGATTGGGATTGACATGTATACACTGATGTGTATAAAATTGTTGCCTAATAAGAACCTGCAGTATAAAAAAACAAACAAACAAAACAACTAATACTAAACTTTCATTGGGTTATTTGTATGGAAATATGTTAATATAAATGTTTCAGACATTACATGAAATTTCTAAAAATCTTATATTTGTATTTGTATGGAAATATGTATGGAAATATGTTAATATAAATGTTTCAGACATTATATGAAATTTCTAAAAATCTTATATTTGTATTTGTATGGAAATATGTATGGAAATATGTTAATTATAAATGTTTCAGACATTACATGAAATTTCTAAAAATTTTATATGTTCTGGTATAATGTTATAAGTAATAATCCTAGTTATTACTTTAAAATGTATATCTCAGAAATAACTAATTTTCTTGTCAACTGCATTATTATGAACTTTCATCAAATCTTTAACAGTGGTCATTTTTAAGTCTTTTGTCATTTACAGACAGTTCTGGGTGTACTCTGATGCTTTTTCAAATATGTTCCTATAAAAGGCTTTCATCTTCAAGAAATTCATGGAAAAGACTCTGACAAGTACAGGTTTCTGGTAACTGACTGTACTGCTGAACTGAATGAATAAGCATTTTCAGAACTCTAATGAAAAACTGATGAACTCATAAAAGTGCTAACAAAAGATCAAGATGAAAAAAAAATTAATTACATGGGACTGAGTGAACTGATGAGGATGAGTATAATTTTTGTGACTTTCTGTCTGAATTAAAAAAAAAAAATCCCACAAGGACTCAGAGGCAAAGGATATAGAAATCAATTTTCACTGCAAAGTAAAGGAGCTGTTACAGTGGAGGATTACTGGACTGAATGTCAATATTATGACATAGTATGAGTGTGTTTCATGTTTGGTAATTGCAATCATTGTTGCTTTTGTTGTGGTCATCCATGTACAATGCTTGGTGTCAGTCTATTTATCTCCTGTAAAAATAAAATACAGTGTGTGTGTGTGAAAAAAAAACAAAAAACAAAAAACAATATGGAAGTTCCTCAAAAGACTAAAAAGTAGAGCTACTATATGATACAGCAATCCCAATTCTGGGTGTATATCCAAAGGAAATGAAATCACTATCTCGAGTATATATCTGCACCCCCCCCACATTCTCGGCAGCATTATCACAATACTAAGTCACAGAAGCAAATAAGTGTCCTTTGATGGATAAATGGGTAAAGAAAATGTGATTGAGATATAAAGATATAGATATATAATGGAATATTATTCAGTCATAAAAAGAAGGAAATTCTGCCACTTGCAACAACATGGATAGACCTCGAGAGCATTACACTAGGTGAAATAAGTCTGACAGAGAAAGGCACATACTTTATGAAATAACTTACATGTGGAATCTAAAAAAGCCAAACTCATAGAAGCAGATAGTAGAGTAATGGTTGCCAGGGTCTTTAGGGTAGAGGAAATGAGGTCATATTGGTCAAAGTATACAAACTTCCAGTTGTAAGAGGAACAAGTTCCAGGGATCTAACATACAGCATGGTGACTATAGTTGACAATACTGTGTTGAATACTTGAAAGTTGCTAAAGGAGTAGATTTTAAATGTTCTCACAATAAGAACAAAAAATGTTAATTCTGTGAGGTGAAGGATGTGTTAACTAACCTTACTGTGGTAAATATTTCACAATATATATGTGCATCAAACCATCACTTTGTACAACTTAAACTTAGACAATGCTACATGTCAATTATAACTAAATAAATCTGAGAAAAGAAAAGAGAGTAAACAATGGAAGAGACTTTGTCCCTAAGATCAAAATCAAAGAAAAAAAAATTTTAAAATCATATATTTAGCGGAAAGCCAATAGTTCTAAAATGATATTCAAAAAATAACTATATAAATGTGTAGGAAAAATAGGCAAGAATTTTCATTTTTTGTTGTTTGAGGGAGGAAACAACAATAATTTTAGGTTTAAGGGAGAAATTCATATCTTAATGGAATTCACTGGATTGAAAGTTACTCAACTTTTATCAGTCCCCTGCCTGAGTTTCCTGCAGCAAGAAAAATGAAGCTCTTTTAGGTGTTTGAACTATGTTTCCCAGGAAGTTATCAAATCTACTGATTTTGAGTAGGGAACAAGTTGGTCTGAGCTGAAGGGACGTGAATACAGAAACAGCAAAGATATAAGGCTATTTTAGAAAGCTGTCTCAGGATGCAACAGGCTATGGATAAAAGGGGAATGCCTCTTCTGTACATATATATAAGAGGAATGGTAGAGTACATTTCTTGAGGTTTTAGGATGACCTCTGAGACCTTTATTTTTCCCTTCACCTAAATATATTTTTTAACATCTTTATTGGAGTATAATTGCTTTACAATGTTTTGTTAGTTTCTGCTGTATAACAAAGTGAATCAGCTATATGTATACATATATCCCCATATCTCCTCCCTCTTGCGTCTCCCTCCCACCCTCCCTATCCCACCCCTCTAGGTGGTCACAAAGCACCGAGCTGATCTCCCTGTGCTATGTGGCTGCTTCCCACTAGCTATCTATTTTACATTTGGTAGTGTATGTATGTCAGTGCTACTCTCTCACTTCGTTCTAGCTTACCCTTCCCCCTCCCTATGTCCTCAAGTCCTCTATTCACCTAAATATTTTTTTAAATCTCACAATTAAAATCTGAATATATTTCTTGGAAATTTTCTAGCAGCTTAGGTATATTTAAAGTAAAACTTGACAGATCTCCTTTACTAACGTTTTTGTCAATCTTGCTTCTTTCCTTGGAGGTACCACTGTTTATAATTTGAAGTCAGCATCCTTCCTGTTCTTTTCCTATGTGTTTTCATAAATATATGTTCCTATGTATAGCTTTTCTCTGTGACTTGTTCCTTTTCTTTTGAAACTAAATCTAAACACATTTTAATTCTGAATCTTTATTAATATAAAACAATATATTCCACATATAATAAATAATATAACAGAAAATTTAAATATGTTGAAATCATATAATTAAATTCTTCTATCAGGAAGCATTAAGTACTCACTACCATGCTAGGTTTATGTGTAGGAAAGTTAATGTGGATTGAAATACAAGATTTTGTGAAAGTGAGGCTTAACTCAGACCTTGAGGAATTGTCAACCATAAGAAAGTGAAGGTTAAGATTTATGGCATTTCAGTTGAGGGTAGCATCATGAAAAAAGCACAGGATTAAGCATGATGAGTATGAAGGATAATAAGGCAAAGCTGTCTAATCTTGATGCAGAAGTCAATGTGGAGCATATTCATGCTTGCAAGTGAATTAGGAAATGCATCCTGATGGCGCTAAATAAAATGGACTGCAGATAAGAGAACTTTGATTCCTGGGAAATAATGAGATGTCACTGGTAATAAATCAGATATGGGTTTTGGGACATTCTGGACTAGCACTTTGGGAATGGAGGAGAAGTTAATCTGAGACATTTCTGGAAGAAGAAATGATATGATTTTTTTTTGATAGAGGGATTAAGTTTGATAGAGGGATTAAGAAAAAGAAAGACTCAAAAATGAACTCAGAGTTTTAAATTTCAAAATTGTGGTCCTATTAGAAAAGGAGTATGGCAATGGGCAAGGATGGGAGGAATGGAGAGGGAGTTTGATTTACTTATAATGAAGAAAGCCTAAAAATGTTTATTTTAAGCAGAGAATACAGTTTACTTTTCTAAATTATATAAAGAATTGTCTTCATCATCTATCCTATTGTCTACTAGACCCCAACACTCAAACATCAAGAGTTTCACATTTAATGACAAGACACTGTTTGGAATTACAAGGAACTGGGTCATGAGAAGGTCTTGAAATCCCATTATGGTTCCACAGTTATTCATCTATGCCTTGCTAGTATTGTTACAACCTTTGATATGCTGGAGGCCTCTAAAGAGTGTCTTAACTCACTGCATCTCAAATCTTTATCTAGGCCTAGGGACACCTCCTGTTATAACATATCAGGGAACAGCAGAGATAACAGGTGGCTCCTCAGCCAGATGGTACAATGCGTAGCTGAAGGGGGAAAAGATCTCCGTAGAGAGGTTTCCATTGTGTTGTGAGATGTGAAGAAAGCCCTTCAGACTCAGACCTCTGGAGATATTCCATCCTGGAATGGATGACATGAGAACAGATTAAAAATTGTTGTTTTTATCCTTTTCCCTCACATACACACACACACACACTCACACACACACAAAGTTCTATCAGCCAAGAAACATACACACTGGATGGGCATCTTTAGTTAAAACCCAAAGGTATGTCAGACATGGCTCTTTTCAAATTCCAGTGTTACACCTGCTGTAAAATAAGGCAATTTGTCACTGAATTGAGGTGAAGTGCTTCTAACCTTTTGAGCAGTTAAGACACACAAGCACAATCTCTCCCCCCCGCCATTTTCAAAACACAGGAACCATGTCTAGAGTAATGTTTTAGAAAATAATGTTCAGGCTTTTTGAGCAATGCACAGAGCAGGCCTCAACAGTAACAGAAATGATCTAACCAAGACACAAAACCAAGCCATTGCATTGTTCTAATTCTAGTGATGTTAAGAAGATATGGACTCTGAACTGCAGGTGGATGAGTGATGTTGCTAGGCAACTTTGCTTTTTATATACGAGATTGGCCCTGTTGGGTTAATTCTGCACTTTGTTTAAATCCTTCACTTTGAGCAAGTAGAAGGTTGGGCATGCAGAATCTGAAATTGATAGGTGGGTGAGACAGTTACAGGTGTACACATTGTTTGGTATTCTTTCGTAACAATCCATGCAGGTATACAACTAAAAAATGGCAACATGAAATATAGCAGCCATTTTTCTCCTAAGAAGAGGAGCTTATAAATTTACTTGGGCCAAAGTATCACCTGCTTAAGCAATACATCAAACTGTGCAGTTCCATCAGTCTGAATCAATTAGAAATTACTCACAAAGTAAATTACATTGAAAAGTTCTGATTTGTTACCAGAGTTTGTTACAATTCTCTTCAATCTTAAAAGACTGAAAGCAAAAATGTAATAATGTGACAGTGATAGTGAAATGTAACTTTTATTGAGATTGATGAGAACCTATTTGCTACAATATTTGCTTTTAAAAATTTAATTTTTCAAACACTGCAGAGAGAGCCATAAATATTTTATTAGGAAGCTTCTACAATTTATATAACTTTGGTTTGAACTGGTTTCTGATCTTTTGAATATACTTACATCAGTTTTTATAATAATCTCATTGACAATATGGCTTTAGCTATTAAATCAGTTCCTTAATTGCCCTCCTCTGTTTGATTAGCCCATGCCTTATTTATTGCATACACGAAACACTTGCTTGTAAATTGAGATATGACCTCACCCTTTCATAAAATCTAAGTGAATGATTGAGCGCAGGACATTAACTATCATCTTCACAGAGGTTTTTGGAAAATTTTCTTTCACCAGCAGCATTCAGGTGCAGTTGTGACCATTTGAAAAATAATGTATGAGTTATTTGCAAGAGGTGAAAGCTAAAAGTGGATATGAAAAAGATTCTCATAGTTAGTGAATTACAACATGAATGTCACTAAATTGACCTGTTTTAGACTTAATTGCATTTCTTTAACATCAAAATGTCTATAAAGAATACAGATTCATCTAAAAGTGATGATTAATATTCAATATTAAGGACTATTTATAACTGCCTACATTTTAAATCATACATCTGTTAGGTAGCAAAAAGGTATTTGGTTGGGTTTTCATTTGATTTTGAAAATGTTTATGTCAAAATTTTATGTGTTCACAAAATATGGTATTCAAATGAGGCAATAAACAAATAAATAAACAAGCTTACTGGTCATTTTTGCCTCAGTAGGATCTTGCAGAATTCCCTCTGTAGGGATCCCTCAGGAGTACTTTCCTTGCTTTAGGGTGAAAGCATGGAGAATGGAGAGCTTCCCATGACCTTTTGCATGGCACAGCTACTGTAGATGATTCTTGTTTCCATCTGGTGGTTTCTACTTGGACACTAAATTGGACAATGCATTCAGATGTTAACTTAGTATTTAGCCATAATTACTCCTGCTGGTGGTCATTTCTATCCATTGATAAATAGACTCTACTGTTTTCACTATGCTGCTTACCATTTTTCTATGAAATGTGAACATTTAAGATACTATCTGAAGACTCCTTAGCAAAATATAGTTGTGTACATCTTGACTACTTTTAATGCACTTAAAATAGTTTAAATTTCCAAAAGCAGCTAAAGTATATCTGTACCATGTGATTTCTTCCAGTAAAAGGGTGATATCTTTGAGAATCCATGTCATACACAGAGATATCAGCAGTGTGGTGATGGAAAACCAGACATCACATGTCGTACAGATTATTCACTGTCAAATTTTAGAATTACTTTATTAAACAGAGAGCAGTGATTAATAAAACCACTGCAAACTGACTTAGAAAACTACATGCCAAACTCAGACAATTTCCTTTTTATATTTTATTTTACTGTAGTAGTAATAGTTAACATGTGATATATTTTCATAACAATTTTTAAAGTGCACAATACAATATTGTTGACTATAGGTAAAGTGTTGGACAGCAGATGTCTATAACTTATTCATTTTATTTAACTGAAATTTTATTCCCATTGATTAGCAACTCTCCATTCCCCCCCCCCCACACACACACACATAACCCCTGGCAACCATCAGAACTCTTTGATTCTATGAATTTGACCATATTAGATATCTCATATAAATGGAATAATGCAGTATTCTTCTTTCTATAATTGGTTTATTTCACTTAGGGTAATGACCTCAAGCTTTATCCATGTTGTTGCATATTGAAGAATTTCCTTGTTTATTAAAAAATTTAATTCTTTATTAAGGCTGAATAATATTCCATTGTATGTATATGCCACATTTTCTTTATCCATTAATCTGTTGATGTACAAATAGGTGGTTTCCACATCTTGGCTATTGCAAATAGTGCTGCAATGAACATGAGAGTCCTAATTTCTCTTCAAAATCCTGATTTCAGCTCTTTTGGATAAATGCTCAAAAGTGGGATTTCTGTATCATATGGTAGTTCTATTTGTAATTTTCTGAGAAACTTCCAGACTGTTTTCCATAGTAGCGAAAACATCCTATATTCCCCAAAATAGTATATAAGGGCCAATTTCTCCACATTCTTACTTTTTGTCTTCTGTTTTATTTTTATTTATTTATTTTTGATAAACAGCCATCCTGCAAGCTGTGAGATGATAACTCATTGTGGTTTTGATTTACATCTCCCTGATGATTACTGATGTTGAGCATTATTCATATGTCCACTGGCCATTTGTATATATTTTTGGAGAGATGTCTATTCAAGTTCTTAGTCCATTTTTAAAAATCAGGCTATTAGTTGCTTTGCTGTTGAGTTGTATGAGTTCCTTATATATTTTGCAGATTAATCTCTTATCATATATATGGTTTGCAAATATTTTCTCCCATTCCATAGGTTACCTTTTACTGTGTTGATTATTTCCTTCTCTGTGCAGAATATTTTTATAGTTTGATGTAGTTCCATTTGTCTATTTTTGCCTGTGGTTTTGGTGACATACCCATGAAATCATCGTCAAGACTGTGAAAATGTTCCCATGTTTTTTATTTTGCAATATAATTCACATTTTATTCTTTTTATTTTTATTTATTTATTTATTTATTTATTTAGGCTGTGTTGTGTCTTCGTTTCTGTGCGAGGGCTTCCTCTAGTTGCGGCAAGCGGGGGCCACTCTTCATCGCAGTGCGCAGGCCTCTCACTATCGCGGCCTCTCCTATTGCGGAGCACAGGCTCCAGACGCGCAGGCTCAGTAGTTGTGGCTCAAGGGCCCAGCTGCTCCGCGGCATGTGGGATCCTCCCAGACCAGGGCTCGAACCCGTGTGCCCTGCATTAGCAGGCAGATTCTCAACCACTGCGCCACCAGGGAAGCCCTATTCTTTTTATTTTTAACAAATTTTTATTTTATATTGGAGTATGGTTGATTAACAATGTTGTGTTAGTTTCAGGTGTACAGCAAAGTGATTCAGTTATACATATACATGTATCTATTCTTTTTCAAATTCTTTTCCCATTTAGGTTATTACAGAGTATTGAGCAGACTCAGTACCCATATGTTTTATTCTAGGAGTTTTAAAGTTTCAGTTCTTGTGTTTAAGTCTTTAATCCAATGTGAGTGTATTTTATTCCTTCCAGTTTCATTGAGATATAATTGACATACTGTATTATAAAATTTAAGGTATACAACATAATAATTTGAATTGCACACATCATAGAATGATTACCACAGTATGTTTAATGAGCATCCATCATTTCATATAGATGCAACATTAAATAAATAGGAAAAATATTTTTTCCTTGAGATGAGAAATCTTAGGATTTATAATACTGTCTTAACAGCTTGAATTAATTTTTGTGTATGGTATAAGATGAAGTCGCAATTTCATTCTTTTGCATGTGAATATCCAGCCTTCCCAACACCATTTTTTGAAGAGACTGTCCTTTCCCCATCATGTCTTCTTGGAACCTTTGTCAAAGATCATTTGCCCATAGATGTGCGGATCTATTTCTGGTTTTCTGGTCCATTGGTTTATATGTCTGTGTTTATGCCAGTACCATACTGTGTTGTTTATTGTAGCCTTGTTTTTGAAGTATAGTTGATTTACAATGTTGTGTTAGCTTCTGGTGTACAGCAAAGTGATTTGGTTATACTGTAGCTTTATAATATGTTTTGAAATCAGTAAGTGAAATGCCTCCAGTATGTTTTTTCTCAAGATTGATTTGGCTATTCATGGTTGTTTATGGTTTCATATGAATTTAGAATTATTTTTTCTATTTATGTAAAAAATGTAATTGTGAGTTTGATAGGGATTACATTTAATCTGTAGATTACTTTGAGCAGTATGGACACTAACAATATTAAGTCTTTCAGTCCATGAACACAGGATGCCTTTCAGATTTTTGTGTCTTCTTTAATTTCTTTCATCAATGTGTTCTACTTTTCAGTATACAAATCTTCACCACCTTAGTTAAGTTCATTCCTAAGTATTTTAATTCTTTGATTCTCTTCGATGTTATTGTAAGTGGCATTTTCTTAATATCTTTTTCTGATAATTTGTTGTTGATGTATAAAAATGCAACTGATTTTTGTATGTTGATTTTGTATCCTGAAACTTTGCTGAATTTATTTGTTCTAATAGTTTTTTTTTTAAACTGGCGTCTTTAGGGTTTTCTTTATATGAAGTCATGTCATCTACAAACAGGGAGAATTTTACTTTTTGCTTTCTGATGTGGATGCCTTTTATTTCCTTTTCTTTCCTAATTGCTCTGGCTAGCTGTTCCAGAATTATATTGGATAGATGTAGCAAGAGTGAGCATTCTTGCCTTTTTCCTGAACCTGTAGGCTAAATTTTCAGTTTTTCACTGTTGAATATGATTAGCTGTGGACTTTTATTTTTTTAGGTTATTTAATAAATTTTATTTTTTATACATTATTTTTTATATTCTTTTCCATTATGGTTTATCACAGGATATTGAATAGTTCCCTGAATTATACATCAGGACCTTGTTTTCTATTCATTCTAAATGTAATAGTTTACATCTACCAACCCCAAACTCCCAGTCCACCTCTCTCTCTCCCCCCTGCCCCTTGGCAACCACAAGTCTGTTCTCTAGGTGTCTGTTTCTGTTTTGTAGATAGGTTCATTTGTGCCATATTTTAGATTCCACATATAAGTGATATCATATGGTATTTGTCTTTCTCTTTCTGACTTGCTTCACTTAGCATGGTAATCTCTAGTTGCATTCATGTTGCTGCAAATGGCATTATTTTGTTTCTTTTTATGGCCAAGTAGTAAGCTGTGGACTTTTAATATATGACCTTTATTATGTTGGCATAGTTTCCTTCTATTCTAGTTTGTTAGGTTTTTATCATGAAAGGGTGTTGAATGTTATTAAATGTGTTCCTGCATGTTTTGAGACAATCATGTGACTTTTTCCCCTTATTCTGTTAATGTGGTGCATCACAATAATTGATTTTCATAGTTTTAAATATCCTTGCTTCTCAAGGCTAAATCTCACTTTATCGTGGTGTATGATACTTTTAATGTGCTGTTGAATTTGGTTTGTTAGTATTTTGTTGAGAATTTTTCATCTATGTTCATCAAGGTTATGGGACTGTAGTTCTCTTTTCTTGTAGTGTTTTGTCTGGTTCTGTAGTGTTTTTATCATGGTAATTTTGGCTTCATAAAATGAGTTTGGAAGTGTTCCCTCCTCTTTAGTTTTTGGAAGAGCTTGAAAAGAATTGGCATTATTTCCTTTTCAAATGTTTTGGAGAATTCACCAGTGAAATCATTGAGCCTGGGCTTTTCTTTGTTGGGAGATATTTGATTACTGATTTGATCTCCCTACTAGTTATAGGTCTGTTCAGACTTTCTATTTCTTTATGATTCAGTCTTGGTAGGTTGTATGGTTCTATGACTTTATTTCTTTTCAATTATCCAGTTTGCATATAACTGTTCATAGTAGTCTCTTATGATCCTTTTATTTATGTGGCATCAGTTGTAAGGTCTCTTCTTTAATATCTGATTTTATTCATTCTAATCTCTTTTTTACTTAGTCTAGCTAATGGTTTTTCAATTTTGTTTACCTTTTCAAAAAACGAACTCTTTAGTGTCATTGATTTTTTTGTATTATTTTTCTTTTCATTATTTCATTTATTTCTGCTCTAGGCTTTGTTATTTCTTTTCCATGCTGAATTTGGCCTTAGTTTGTTCTTTTTTCTAGCTCCTTTGGGTGTAATGCTGCATTGTGTATTTGAGATCTTTCTTCCTTTTTAGTATAGATGTTTATCTTTATAAACTTCCCTCCTAACACTATTTTTGCTGTATTCTATAAGTTTTGCTATGCTGTGTTTCAATTATTATACTGTTGCCTACTTCTACCTTCAGTTGTGTCAATGTTTGCTCGATATATTTAAGTGTTTGATGTTGTGTGAATATATGTTTATAATTGTGATATCTTCTTAGTGGATTGACTCTTTTATCATTATATAATGTGCTTTATCTCTTGTGACAGTTTTTGACTTAAAGTCTATTTGGTCTGATGTAAACATAGTCACTTCTCTCTTTTGTTTACCATTTGCTTGGAATATCTTTTCCATCCCTTCACTTTCAGCCTATGTATCTTTAAATCTAATGTGAGTTTCTTGTGGACAGCACGTAATTGGGTCTTGTTTTTATATCCTTTCAGCCTCTCTTGGACATTTGATTGGAGAATTTAATCTATTAACATTTAAAGTAATTATTGATTGAAGTATTAAATACTGCCATTTTAATTGTTTTCTGTCAGTCTTGTGGTTCTTTGTCTTTTCCTGTCTTGCTCTCTTCCTCTGTGTTTTGTTGTGTTTTTGTTTTTCTATCAATATGTTTAATTCTTTTCTATTTTTCTTTTATGTAACTTCTCTATGTATTTTGTTCTGTGGATACCTTGAGACTTACATAAAATATCTTATACTTATAACACATTATGTATGCTTTTATTGTCAAAAATCTATTTTGTGTGTCCTTTAATATATTTTTAGTTATAGTCATTGTTTGTCTTTTAACTTTATTTTTAACTTTTATACTACAATTAAAGGTGATTTGCTCACCACCATTACATGCTGCATTTGTCTATATATTTAACCTTTACCAATGAGTTTCATAGTTTCTTATGTTATTAAGTTGCTGTTTTGCTTCCTTTTGCTTCAATTTGAAGAACTTGCTTTAGCATTTCTTATAAGGCATGTGTTGTGATAAATTACTTCAGCTTTTGTTTTTCTAGGAAGATCTTTATCTTTCTTTCATTTTTGAAGGAGAGTTTTTCTGAGTGAAGTATTCTTGGTTAGCATTTTTCAGCACTTTTAATACATCATCCCACTCCCTTCTGTTCTGCATGGTTTCTGCTGAAAAACCCAATGCCGGTCTTATGCAGTTTCCCTTATACATGACAAGTCACTTTTCTCTTACTGTTTTCAAAATTCTCTCTTTGTCTTTGACTTTTGACAATTTCATTACATTGTGTCTCAGTGTGAATTTCTTTTGATTCATCTTGTTTGGTTTTGTTAGGTTTCTTGGAACTGGACATCCATTTTGTTCCCCAGATTTGGGAAATTTTCACTCATTATTTCTTTGAATAAGCTTTCTGGTTCTCTCATCTCTCTCTCTCTCTCTTCTCAATCTGTGTAACTTCCACTATACTTGATGCTGTCCCTTAAGTCCCGTAAGCTTTCTTAACACTTTTTTATTCTTTTTATCCTCCACTGCAATAAACTGTCTTCAACTTCCCTGATATTTTCTTCTGCTTGATCTAGTCTGCTGTTGAATTCCTTTAGTGAATTTTTTCATTCAATTATGTTCTTCAGCGGCATGATTTCTGTTTGGTACTTTTTAAAATATTTTCTATCTCTTTGTTGAAATTTTTACTTTGTTCGTGCATTGTTTCTTGGTCTCAGTGAGCATCACTATGACTGTTATTTTGAATTATCTGTCAGGTAAACCCATATAATTCTATTTCAATAGAGTCTGTTTCTGGCAATTCATCTTCTTCCTTTGTTTGGAACATCTTTGCCTGATTCTTCACTTTCCTTGAATCTCTGTGTTAGAGTCTGTGCATTAGGCAAAGAAGCCACCTCTCCCGGACTCATACAGGAGAAGATTCTTACCAATCAGCTCAGCTAGGGATTCTGGAAGGCTTTCAAAACTTTCTGCTAGTTTAACACACTTTCGTTTTTCTTCGCAGCCTTCTTGCATCTAGGGTATGCTATGTCCCATCACTGCACTGTGTCAAGAGAGACTAAAACCAGTTCCCCAGAAAAGTTCGGTCATTGGATACTTCATCCAACTCTTTTCTTCCCCTGGGAGAATCTGGGAGCTGGGTTTTTGTCTGCTCACTCTGTGCTGAACTAGGTGGCAGTGGTGGTGGGTTGATGTCAACTGCCATCCCAAATATTCATCTCTGCTCTCACTTTCCCACAGGGGCTAGGTTATGTCAGGCCCCTTCATCACTCTGAGGCAGGCAAGTGAGAAGCCAGTTCTTTGGGCAGCCCTCAGAAAAGTTGTAGTTTTGGATGACCAAACCAACATTTTCCCTCTTCAGGGAGAAGCAGACAGCTCTCATTTTTGTCTGCTCACTCTGTACTGAGCCAGGGAGAATAGCCATGTCTTTTATCATCCCAAGCCACTGTTTCAATTCTCCCCAAGGCTGACAGACTGTGCTGGGCCTGTCAGAGCTCCAAAAATGCCGAGACAGATGCCAGTTCTTTGGACAGCCTTAGAAAAATTGGGACACTGTATGCATGGATCAACATTTTCCCTTCCCAGAGAGAAGTTGAAAGCTGGGAATTTTTTCATCCACTTGTTCTGTACTGAGCAGTGGTGAAGAGCTATGGCTTCTATAGTGGCTGTATCTCTCAGAGCTCCAAGACTGACAAGATAGAATCCAGTCCTCTGGGGAGACTTACTGGAAAAGTTGGGGCACTGCATGTGCTCTCTACCCTGGGAGAAGCTGGTTGCTAGGGGATCTCTTCCTGATCATATGTCACTATGCTAGGAGTAGGGATCCTGTTAAGAGAGTGTCTTGAATCTCCCTACTGGCTTCAGTGAGTCTGGTTTCATGTTTACCAGGGGGACAGGAGACTTTCTATTAGTTTCTGGATTTCTCACAAAGGTAATTTGTCCATGAATTGTTGCTGAATAGATGTGTTCATGCGAGAAAGCAGGGTCCAGGGCTTCCTCTTTACCATCTTGCTGATGTCACACCCTACTTCATTTCCTTTTATGGTAGGCTTGCTAGACTTATATTTATTCCTGATTTTAGGAATACATTGGACAAAATTTCTTGTTATAACCTAGTGGAAAAAATTTACATGCATGGGCTGGATAAGGCTGATTGGATTACTCTATACCAAAAGAATTACAATATGAAGGCCAAATTCTGGTAATGTGCCCCCAAACTCTGTATTTGACCTTATCAAGATGAACTTTAAAAATAAAGACCTTAATGCAAACATGTAAGTTATGCTTACATGATAGATTGTGTGGTGGATATTGGAAGTCAGCATTTGGGTGCCATATTTTAGGAAAAACTTGAGCTCAGAGGAAGATGAGAAACTTACTAGTAAAAAGGAATGTTGTCTGAGGAACTTAAAAGACTAGAAGAAGTTTAGCCTGAAGAAGAGAAATTTTGAGAAGAGAGCTTGATATCTATTTCTTAGAATTCAAATTATACTATTATATGTTAGATTTAGACTTAGCCTGTATTGCTTTAAAAAAGTGGAGCATAGAAAAATAGATGAAAATTACAGGGAACCAGATTTAAGTTGAGTAAAAGAAAAAATTTCTAAAGCCTAGCAATGGAATATTCTGCTTCTCATAGCATGTAAGCTTCCTCATCCCTGGAAATGATTTAGCTGAGTTTGGGTGGCCTTCTGCATAGCATGTTGCAGAGGGGATTAGCACATTGGATGGGTAGCTATTTATTCTGGATAAATTCTGAAAACCCTTTTGTCTCTAAGATTGTACTAGGAGGAGACTACACTTATTTTCAGATGTGCCCTGCCATTCCTGATTCATAGTCTTAATTGAAGAAAACAACAAATATTTTAGCAGGATATAATATTAACATCAGTGACTGCACATGTGCAGAATGTTTTTGACAAAATCATATATCCTAGGTAAATGTCAAGTTTGAAGGTATGGCTATAAGAGAGAGTAGAATAGGAAATGAAAGACAGCAGGCAAGGAAATTAATGAGGTTAAGGTCTTAAAGGTGGGTAAGTAGGTGACAAATACTGTTCCAAAATGGTATATGAATAATGAGTCATGAGTGACTTAAGGGCACTACACTGGTACATTTCAACAGAAAATGTGTCTGAATTCATTTGAAATTTGTTGTTTATGCTTAGAAATCTAGGGTATTACACGTTGACTCTATTGAATATCTCATTTTGCTTTAAGAACATCTTTGTAACTAAAGCCCACTGCAGAGTACAGCCCATACCTTAGAAGTCATGCGCCCAGCTGTGCTTTTCCAATTAGCACAGCATTTCAGTCGGAGTTTCACCTGTTTGCCACTTAGAGTCTACAAAGGCGGAAGTGAGCTGAAATTCCAATTGGAGAATAAACTAAGAGCTTAATAGAAAGGTCAGAACTGGATCACGTTTTACTTGAAATAAGAAGTCATATTCAACACAACTCATGAATTACATATTTCATACAACTTTACTGTATTATATTTTTCTGTCCTTATTATTCCTATACTCCTTAAACTGAAACATCCTCAATATGGTGTCACTGGTAAACAACTTAGCAAGGTATTAAGGTGAGACAGTTTCATAATAGTGTGATTTATTTTTATTGTTGAAAAAGAACAATTGTACTTCTCAAAATGTTACCATATATTAAAGTTACTAAAGGAGAGACTGAAAAGAATACATAATGCTGAAATCTCAGAAAACTGAGGAATTAAAATTTGGAATCAACAAACTAGAAAAATGTAGGATGACCCATGTATTTTGATTATTCTGTTT
This sequence comes from Balaenoptera musculus, assembly GCF_009873245.2. NCBI lineage: Eukaryota > Metazoa > Chordata > Mammalia > Artiodactyla > Balaenopteridae > Balaenoptera > Balaenoptera musculus. Next base: position 83,342,988 of record NC_045806.1, on the reverse strand, counting down.
TCATTGAATTAACATTTAATTTCCTTTCAATCATCCTCAGAGATGACAAAGTATTTGTGTGAAGGATTCTAAGCAAGAATTCATTTTGCCAAAATACATGGACAGACAATATCCAAGTGGCATTTTATAAATGGCATTATGTAAATAAATGAGGCACTGCCTATATTACTAAACACTGATTGTAATATTCTGCTTTGTTTCTTGTAAATATTTTATAGAAAAAACTCAAAATTACTTTACAGGAAATTAGAGGGTTTATGCTACTTAAGTCATTCATGATACATTGATTAAAAGCTGAGCTCTTGATTTTAACATGTGGGGCTTGAATCTACACATGAGCAAGTTATTAAATCACTCTGTTCCACAGTTTCCTAATCTGTAAAATGGTCAAAATAGTGGTACTTAATTCATAGACCTTCATGATAGTTAAATAAGGTAGTCCATTAAAAGCATTTATAAAGTAAGTGCTTTGTAAAGTGCCTGTTACAAAGTAAGAACTCGATAAATGATCATTGTCATCATTAATGAATATATCTGTGTATCCTGACAGAACCAGTTAAAATTCAGACTCCATAAATCAATTTTTAAAATTTTCCACAATTGGACTTTCCTTCTCACTTCAGATTTAGCTAAAAAAAGTCTACAGACTAGAGATTTAAAAGGTCTTCTATAGTAAATGGAAAGATGTCCACTCTTTAAAAGTTTTGAATTATGATAAGAAAAAGTAAAATTCTACAAATATCTAGAAAACACACAGACATACACACATACATATGACTTAAGAGGAATAGAAATCATGCTGTGTTCCAATAGCCCTAGACTCTATGCATATGGAGCTTAATGTATAAAATGTACATAAATTTTTTTCTATTACACAAGTTTTATTTCTATATATATGAAATATTTTTATTCTACTCCCTGACTCTCAATTCATTCCTACTGCTAGAAGCAATTATTGCAGAAGTATACCCTGTAATTGGGCCTATCAAAATTGACTTGGTTGTTACAGAATGATAGAAGGTTGAAGGTGGAGAAAATGAAGATGTGAAGAAGGTTAGAAATTCACTTTTGGAGATGAACTATCTGTTAGATATCTAAGTGAAAATGTTGGGAAGGTAGTTGGATAAATGAGTCTTGAATTTGGGAGAGATGTCTGACCTAGAGATATAAATACAGGCATTACTGACATAGAGATGTTATTTAAAACTATAAGAGTGGATGAGATCTCCAGGTTGACCTGAACCCCGGGGAATTCCAACACTAAGCAGTTGGGAATAGAAAAAAGAACTAGCAAAAGCAACTAGGAAGGAATAAATGAGTAGCTAGAAAGTAAATCATGACAATGTGATATCTTGGAAGCTAAGTGAAGAAAATGTATCAAGGAAGAGGGAGTGATTGATATGTCAAATACTGCTGATAGATGAAGTTAGATGAGAGATGATCATTGAAAATTTCAACAAGAGAATTTTGGTGGAGTAGCGAGGGGTAAACTCTGGTTGGAGTGTGTTTAAAAGAGAATAAGAAGGGGGCACTTCTAGAGCAAATGTAGAGAACTCTTCCAGGGAGTTTTGCAGCCAAGGGGAGCAGAGAATTGGAACTATAATTGGCAATGAAAGCAGGGCCAAAAGAGGACTTTAAAATATATATTTTCAGGAAGGGATTAACAAAAGCATAAGAGAATAATAAAAGCATGCTGATGGGAATGATCCATTAAAGAAGGAAAAATAGACCACAAGAAGTGGAGAGAGATGATTAATTGCTGGAATAGGTGAGCAGAGATGAGATCTTGTGCAAAAGAGGAGAGAATTGACATTAGATAAAAGTTATGGCTAGTTCATCCATGATAACACTTGGGACAGAAGAATATTAATAATTCAGATGAAAGATTCTGACCTTTGGAATTTCAAGACCTCTGGAATGCGGTGTAGGAAATATTTCAGAAGGCCTTGCAGCACCACTCAAATCTTAACATGTAAAAAAGTAGGACAGATCTGCCACTAACTAGTTGGATAATTTGGATTTTTGTATTTAACTTACTGGGCCTCAGTTTCATCCAGAAAATGAAGAAATGAGTCTCTAAGTTACTTTTCATCTCTAACAATTTGTGATGCTACAGTGTGCAATAGTTTAGATTTAATAGCTGAAAAACATTCTCTGTTCTCTGGAGCCTTTTATCATGTGTTGACTTGGTGTATGGCCTTGAGCAAGCCACCTCTAAACCAACCAGAGTAACTTTTGGAAGGAGGCATGCATTATGGAGAGAGACATACAGACAGACAAACAGTCACACACACACACTCTTTCCTTCAATCCTGTCTTATGGGAAAGAGAAAGAGAGAGAAAGAGGGTCCCAGAGCAAGAGAAGGAGAGAGGGAGAGGAGAGAGAAAGAAAGAGAGAGAGAGAATAGGAATGTATAATAACTCTCTTCCCCGCTCTACCTCATAATAATGTTAGGTAGATACATGAGAAAGAATTTTAAGAGATGCATGGAATGCATTCAGAGATGTTTCCTGGCACTTTTGATGATCCATTAAAGAAGGAAACTATATAGATAGTTTGCAGACTATCTAGTCTTTTCTCTCCTTGCAAAGAAGTTTTTAAACTTAATTTAGGATTGATTCTTTCTCAATCTATTTCTTTGTCATTTTTATTTTCCTCATGAAATCGGCTGAACATATTCATGCTTAACTGTTTTCCTAGGAATTTATTCCAAACTCTACTATCCTTTGCAGGAAGTAGTTAGCTTTTGTTTGTTTACTCCTAGATTTCTAATTTTAGATGTGATTCACTGGGGACAATGAATACCCTCAAATCTCTGGACAGAGTAGCTCCAAGTGACTTTTATCATCTTTTCCATAATTTTAGACTTTCTACCAAGGATACTTGGAGCATTCTTCTTTGTTGTTGTTGAAAACAAATTTATTGCTCCAAATTCTCACCCTATATCTATGGGAAAATTGTTAGAATGTAATCTTGTCTGTTTTCTTTTAACCTTTTGTTTGAACCCAAGTTTGATATGTTAACATCAAGGGCTATAGCTTTTCTTGGACTGAAATTGTTTTGCTTCACATACACTACTGAGGATGAGGGAAAAGAAAAGGAAATCTTGGTTAACTGCAGGCAGAGCAGATAGATGCTGGATGCACTTGAAGGGCTTCTCAGAGCTATTGCTGGGTGCTTCTCAAAGTAACACTGCTGACCTTGAGGTTTCTCACCATTATTCTTGTCTCATAGAATTCATTAAGTAGTGCCATTAAAACACAACCACTGTGTCTATTATTGTTATTGTAATGGCAGTGGGATTTGGAGTCCTGCTGTCTGAAACACAGGGCAGGTGGCAGGCCCTCTGAAGTATCAGAAAAATTTGAGTCAGTCTAGTGGCTTGACAAAATGAAGTGGGACACTTAACACTAGCTGAAAGGAATTTTACATCTATTAAGTTTGGAGAGGATGTATAAAGCCATGTTTTTCCCGATCATTGGAAACCAGTAATAATTTGGTTAGTTTCTGAAGAAGAAATTCTATATCCTAAGCCAGAATAAGAAATAATTCTGGAATTCTATTATCCTATAACAAACAATAGTCATATCCATTTAGTTACATTTCTATTCATTTCTAATAAAATGCAATAAGATGTTAGCCAAAAGTTATTTACTATTTAGGTAATAAACTCATAAGCTCAAAAATATGTAGCAAATTCTATGAAAATGTTAAAATAAGTGAAGTAGCTTTACATTAAGTAACTTGAGAAAATGTTCACAGTATTTTGATTATGATGAAAAAAGAAATTTATGCAATATAAAAATAGTACAATCTTATTTTTTAAAAAAAGGATTAGATGTGTATATGCATACATGTGCATTTATGTGTATGTAAGAAAAATATACTATAAAATATATAATATATAAAATATTTTATATAATCTATAAAATATGAAATATAAAATATACTACAAAGGTACTGCATTATTAACAATGTCCATCTCTTGGAAATGATGTTGGAGTTAGAATACAGGGAGATTAATTTTGAAAATATATTTACAAACAATAACTCTGAGACAAAATGAATGATATGGCAGTTGACCGTTATTTTACCATTTGAATATTTTGTACATTTTCTGTGATGTACATGTGCTACCTTTGCAATTAGTAAAACATAAGCTAAGCCAAGTAAGAGTGTTTATTTAGAATCTAGTATTACCTTAGGCACTGAGGTTGTAGGGGAAAGAAGGAGCAGGGTATAAAAATGAATAGGTGGATTTGTGCCAATACCATACTGTTTTGATTACTGTAGCTTTATATCATAGTCTGAAGTCAGGGAACCTAATTCCTGCAGCTACATTTTTTTTTTCCCTCAAAATTGCTTTGGCTATTTGGGGTCTTTTGTGTTTCCAAACGAATTAAAAAAAATTTTTGTTCTAGATCTGTGAAAAAATGCCATTGAATCTGCAGATTGCCTTGGGTAGTGTAGTCATTTTGACAATATTGATTCTCCCAATCCAAGAACATGGTATATCTTTCCATCTGATTGTGTCATCTTCAATTTCTTTCATCAGAATCTGATAGTTTTCAGAGTATAGGTCTTTTGCCTCCTTAGGTAGATTTATTCCTAGGTATTTTATTCTTTTTGATGTGATGGTAAATGGGATTGTTTCCTTAATTTCTCTTTCTAATCTTTCATTTGTAGTGTATAGAAATACAAGAGATTTCTGAAAATTTTGTACCCTGCAAATTTACCAAATTCATTGATGAGCTCTAGTAGTCTTCTGGTAGCGTCTTTAGGATTTTCTATGTATAGTATCATGTCATGTGCAAACAGTGAGAGTTTTGCTTCCTCGTTCACAATTTTGATTCCTTTTATTTCTTTTTCTTCTCTGATTGCCATGACTAGGACTTCCAAAACTATGTTGAATAAAAGTGATGAGAGTGGACATCCTTGTCTTGTTCCTGATCTTAGAGGAAATGTTTTCAGCTTTTAATCATTTAGTAGGATGTTAGTTGTGGGTTCATCATATATGACCTTTTTTATGTTGAGGTATGTTCCCTCTATGCCCATTTCCTGGAGAGTTTTTATCATAAATGGGTGTTGAATTATGTCAAAAACTTCTTCTGCATCTATTGAGATGATCATATGGTTTTTAATACTTTGATTTGTTAATATGGTGTATCTCACTGATTGATTTGCATATATTGAAGAATCCTTGCATCCCTGGGATAAATCCCACTTGATCATGCTGTATGATCCTTTTATTGTGCTGTTGGATTCAGTTTGCTAGTATTTTGTTGAGGATATTTGTGTCTATGTTCGTCAAAGATATTGTCTGTAATATTCTTTTTTTTTTTTGTAGTATCTTTGGCTTTGGTATCAGGGTGATGATGGCCTCATTGAATGAGTTTGGGAGTGTTCCTTCCTCTGCAGTTTTTAAAAATAGTTTCAGAAGGATAGGTGTTAATTCTTCTCTAAATGTTTGACTTATATATCATTGGAACATGATAGAAAGCCCAGAAATAAACCCATGCACCTGTGCTCAATTAACCTATGACAAAGGAGGCAAGAATGTACAATGGAGAAAAGACAGTTTTTTAATAAGTGGTGCTGGAAAAACTGGACAGCTACATGTGAAATAATGAAATTAGAACATTCTCAACTGCCATATATAACAATAAAGTCAAAATGGATTAAAGATCTAAATGTAAGACCAGATAATCAAAAACTCTTAGAGGAAAAGATAGGCAGAACACTCTTTGACATAAATCTCAGCAATATCTTTTTGGATTCACCTCCTAGAGTAATAAAAAAAATAAAAATAAACAAATGGGACTTAATTAAACTTAAAATCTTCTGCATAGCAAAGGAAACCATAAACAAAACAAAAAGACAACACACAGAATGGGAGAAAATATTTGCAAATGATGTGATTGGCAAGGGATTAATCTCTAAAATATACAAACAGCTCATGCAGCTCAATATCAAAAAACCAAACAACCCGATCAAAAAATGGGCAAAAGATCTAAACAGACATTTCTTCAAAGAAGACATACAGATGGCCAAAAAGTACATGAAAATATGTGATGTTAGAGAAATGCAAATCAAAGCTACAATGAGATATCACCTCATACCAGTCAGAATGGCCATCATCAAAAAATTTACAAACAATAAATGCTGGAGAGGGTGTGGAGAAAAGGGAACCCTCCTAACGCTGTTGATGAGAATGTAACTTGGTACAACCACTACAGAGAACAGTATGGAGGTTCCTTAAAAAACTAATAATAGAGTTCCCACTCCTGGGCATCTATCCATATAATCCCACTCCTGGGCATATATCCAGAGAAAACCATAATTCGAAAAGATACATGCACCCCAATGTTCATAGCAGCACTATTGTACAATACCCAAGACATTGAAGCAACGTAAATGCTCATTGGCAGAAGAATAAAAGAGATTTGGTACATATATACAATATTACTCAGCCATAAAAATAATGAAATAATGCCATTTGCAGCAACATGGATGGACCTAGAGATAATCATACTAAGTGAAATAATTCAGACAGAGGAAGACAAATATCATATTATATCACTTTATGTGGAATCTAAAAAATGATACAAATGAACTTATTTACAACACAGAGACAGACTCACAGCCTTAGAAAACATATTTATGGTTACCAAAGGGGAAAAGTGGGTGAAGAGATAAATTAGGAGGTTAAGATTAACATATACATACTACTATATATAAAATAGATAATCAGCAAGGACCTACTGCATAGCACAGAGAATCCTACTCAATACCCTCTAATAACCTATATGGGAAAATAATCTGAAAAAGAGTAGATATATGTATATGTATAACTGAATCACTTTACTGTACACCTGAAATGAACACAACATTTTAAATCAACTATACTCCAATATAAAATAAAAATTTAAAAAATGAATAGGGGTAGCTCTGCCATGAAGAAATTTACTATAGACCAACATTGGCAGTGTGGGTGAAGTATGAATACAAGCCTCTGAAGCAAGCATGGGAAGCTGGAAGCCTCAATATTTTGCCATACTCAGGGCAAATTCAGAGATGAAGGCATCTTTCTGTGTCAATAAGTACAGAAAAATTGTATACAATCAATTCTTATTTCAATAATATGTAAAAGCTGAGGACAGTTATGTTAAATTATAATTCTGCAATTACTTTCTAAAGAAAACTAGAATACTTACAAATTGTGTATTCTGCTTTGATAGAGATCTAGATCTTAAACTGGTGTCCTTGGATAGACCTCAGGAGTACAGAAGACTGAAATCGCATGCAAAATATTGTTTTTTCAATGGTGAGAACATAACCATCTTTCATCATATTCTCAAGGAGATCCCTAGAGCAGTGTTTATCACCATGAGGACACTGACCACCTGCAACTGAATCTGTTATCCTTACAGATTTTCTCCAACTAAATGAGAAATTCTGGAGATGGGACCTGGGGTTATGCATTACCAAGAATCTGAAAAATCACTGATCCAGAAGAACTAATGGCTGCACTTTCTCTAGACCCTCCTTTGAATGTGCAGTTGTTTGAATCAGACCTCAAACCAGAATTAGAAAGAAAATAATTCAAAAATTAGATCCCTGGTGAACAGTATTTTAACATGGGTCAAATACTTATCCTGAAGTTTTCAGCAAAGGTTCTAATTCTATGTTACAATTGACCAAATTAAATAGATAAAATGAGTGGGAAGCTGGCTCCTCTTGGGAATGAACCTATAGACGCACCCCTGAAAAATAAATTTAGTAGCTACAGTGTCAAAAAGCATAGGGATTTTATGTGTTGTAAATTTGGAAAATGTGATATATGACTAATTTCAACTTTTCAGTAGTTTAGGAATACTTAAAACAGGAACATGCTCCTATATTCCACCTATCTGTGATGTTATTTTAACCTAAAATTTTGAGGAGTTATCAGAACGCTGAACCAAGCCAAGTACTAGATTGTCTATGCATTTCCACCCCACCCCCGCCACTTTTTTTTTTCTTTTTTGGTTTCCGTCTTGCGATGTGAGCCATGCCTGATAATTTTCACATCAATCAAAAAAATACATTAAGGGCATGTGTACTTCAACTCTGTTAATGATTCTCATAAAAGGGGTCCCTAGTCATGAAGCTAATTGATTTCACTGTTAGAATGGGGATTTTTTTTTCTTTTCTCTTGTAAAAAACAACAGATGGGCTTCCCTGGTGGCGCAGTGGTTGAGAATCTGCCTGCTAATGCAGGGGACACGGGTTCGAGCCCTGGTCTGGGAAGATCCCACATGCCATGGAGTGGCTGGGCCCGTGAGCCACAAATACTGAGCCTGCGCGTCTGGAGCCTGTGCCCCGCAATGGGAGGGGCCGCGATAGTGAAAGGCCCACGCACCGCGATGAAGAGTGGTCCCCGCACCGTGATGAAGAGTGGCCCCCACTTGCCGCAACTAGAGAAAGCCCTCACACGAACCGAAGACCCAGCACAGCCAAAAAAAAAAAAAAAAAAAAAAAAAGTAGCTATAAAAAAAAACAACAGAGACATTTCACACCAGGAACTCTGGTCTGAAGGACCGGGTATGAGGCCTCTGCATGCGGCTCCCTCTGAGCAAGTGAAACCAAACTAAGCACCAAGGAAAAGAAAAAAAGGGTACTTCATCAGGAAGGAAGTGTTATCCTCGAGGATAAGAGTCCTTGAATCTGGCATCAGAGTCATTTTGGAGAATTGGTTAAAAACACTGCCCCGTTTCCTCTGGACTCAGCCCCATTTGGGGGGATAATTACTCCAGGAAACTCACTCAGTCCTGTTGAGGTCGTGTGGCTGACAGGGTCTTCATGCTCAGAGTGGGTGTCAGGCCTGAGCCTGTGATGTGAGAGAGCCAAGTACAGGACGTTGGACCACCAGAGACCTCCTGGCCCCACATAATATCAATCAGTGAGAGCTCTCCCAGAGATCTCCATCTCAATGTGAAGTCCGAGCTCCACCCAACGGCCAGCAAACTCCAGTGCTGGATGCCCAATGCCAAAGAACTAGCAAGACAGGAACACAACCCCACCCATTAGCAGAGAGGCTACCTAAAATCATAATAAGTTCATAGAAACCCCGAAACACACCACTGGACGTGGTGCTGCCCACCAGAAAGACAAGATCCAGCCCCACCCACAAGAACACAGGCACCAGTCCCCTACACCAGGAAACATACACAAGCCACTGAACCAACCTTACCACTGGGGACAGACACCAAAAACAATGGGAACTACAAACATGCAGACTGCGAAAAGGAGACCCCAAACACAGTAATTACAAAAAAAATTATAAGACAGAGAAATATGCAGCAGATGAAGGAGCAAGTAAAAACCCACCAGACCAAAAAAATGAAGAGGAAATAGGCAGTCTACTTGAAAAAGAATTCAGAGTAATGATAGTAAAGATGATCCAAAATCTTGGAAATAGAATGGAGAAAATACAAGAAACGTTTAACAAGGACCTAGAATAACTAAAGAGCAAACAAACAAAGATGAATAGCACAATAAATGAAATTAAAAATTCTCTAGAAGGAATCAATAGCAGAATAACTGAGACAGGAGAATGGATATGTGATCTGGAAGATAAAATAGGGGAAATAACTACTGTAGAGCAGAATAAAGAAAAAAGAATGAAAAGAATTGAGGACAGTCTAAGAGACATCTTGGACAATATTAAACGCACCAACATTTAAATTATAGGGGTCTCAGAAGAAGAAGAGTAAAAGAAAGGGACTGAGAAAATATTTGAAGAGATTAGAGTTGAAAACTTCCTTAACATGGGAAAGGAAATAGTCAATCAAGTCCAAGAAGTGCAGAGAGTCCCATACAGGATAAATCCAAGGAGACACAGGCCAAGACACATATTAGTCAAACTATCAAAAATTAAATACAAAGAAAAAATATTAAAAGCAGCAAGGGAAAAGCAACAAATAACATACAAGGAATCTCCATAAGGTTAATAGCTGATCTTTCAGCAGAAACTCTGCAAGCCAGAAGGGAGTGGCAGACATATTTAAAGTGATGAAAGGGAGAAACCTACAACCAAGATTACTCTACCCAGCAATGATCTCATTCAGATTCAATGGAGAAATTAAAACTTTACAGACAATCAATGCTTAGGAAAATTCAGCACCACCAAACCAGCTTTACAACAAATGCTAAAGGAACTTCTCTAGGCAGGAAACACAAGAGAAGGAAAAGACCTACAAAAACAAACCCAAAACAATTAAGAAAAGGGTAATACGAACATACATATCGATAATTACCTTAAATGTAAATGGATTAAATGCTCCAACCAAAAGACATAGACTGGCTGAATGGATACAAAATCAGGACCTGTATATATGCTGTCTACAAGAGACCCACTTCAGACCTAGGGACACATGCAGTCTGAAAGTGAGGGGATGAAAAAGATAGGGGATGGAAAAGCATAGTCTTTGAGAAAGGAAGTCAAAAGAAAGCTGGAGTAGCAATTCTCATATCAGACAAAATAGACTTTAAAATGAAGACTGTTACAAGACACAAAGAAAAACACTACATAATGATCAAGGGATCAATCCAAGAAGAAGATATAACAATTATAAATATTTAGGTACCCAACATAGGAACACCTCAATACATAAGGCAAATGTTGGCAACCATAAAAGCAGAAATCGACAGTTACACAATAATAGTAGGGGACACCAACACCCCCACTTTCACCAATGGACAGATCACCCAAAATGAAAATAAATAAGGAAAGACAAGCTTTAAATGACACATTTAACAAGATGGACTTAATTGATATTTATAGGATATTCCATACAAAAACAACAGAATACACTTTCTTCTCAAGTGTTCATGGAACATCTTCCAGGATAGATCATATCCTGGGTCACAAATCAAGAGCTGGTAAATTTAAGAAAATTGAAATCATATCAAGTATCTTTTCTAACCACAATGCTATGAGACTAAATATCAATTACAGGAAAAAAATGTAAAAAATACAAACACATGGAAGTTAAACAATACACTACTAAATAACCAAGAGATCACTGAAGAAATCAAAGAGGAAATCAAAAAATACCTAAAAACAAATGAAAATGAAAATACAACAACCCCAAACCTATGGGATTCAGCAAAAGCAGTTCTAAGTGGGAAGTTTATAGCAATACAATCCTAACTCAAGAAACAAGAAAAACCTAAAATAAACAACCTAACCTTCCACCTAAAGCAATTCGAGAAAGAAGAAGAAGAACAACAACAACAAAACAAAGTTAGCAGAAGGAAAGAAATCATAAATATGAGATCAGAAATAAATGAAAAAGAAATGAAGGAAACAGTAGCATAGGTCTATAAAACTAAAAGCTGGTTCCTTGAGAAGATAAACAAAATTGATAAACCACTAGCGAGACTCATCAAGGAAAAAAGAGAGAAGACTCAAATCAACAGCACTAGAAATGAAAAAGGACAAGTAACAACTGACACTGTAGAAATACAAAGAATCATGATAGATTACTACAAGCAACTATATGCCAATAAAATGGACAACCTTGTAGAAATCGACAAATTGTTAGAAAAGCACAACATTCCGAGACTGAACTAGGAAGAAATGGAAAATATAAACAGACCAATCACAAGCACTGAAATTGAAATTGTGATTAAAAATCTTCCAACAAACAAAAGCCCAGGACCAGATGGCTTCACAGGTGAATTCTATCAAATATTTAGAGAAGAGCTAACAACTATCCTTCTCAAACTCTTCCAAAATATAGCAGAGGAAGGAACACTCCCAAACTCATTCTACGAGGCCACCATCACCCTGATACCAAAACCAGACAAAGATGTCACAAAAAAAGAGAATGACAGACCAATATCACTGATGAACATAGATGCAAAAATCCTCAACAAAATACTAGCAAACGGAATCCAACATCACATTAAAATGATCATACACCATGATCAAGTGGGGTTTATCTCAGGAATGCAAAGATTCTTCAATATATGCAAATCAAAAAATGTCATACACAATATTAACCAACTAAAGGATATAATCCATATGATAATCTCAATAGATGCAGAAAAAGCTTTTGACAAAATTAAACACCCATTTATGATAAAAAACTCTGCAGAATGTATGCATAGAGAGAACTTACCTCAACATAATATGGGCCATATATGACAAACCCAGAGGCAACATCATTCTCAATGGTGAAAAACTGAAACCATTTCCTCTAAAATCAGGAACAAGACAAGGTTGCCCACACTCACCATTATTATTCAATATAGTTTTGGAGGTTTTAGTCACAGCATTCAGAGAACAATAAGAAATAAAAGGAATTCAAATCAGAAAAGAAGAAGAAAAGCTGTCACTGTTTGAAGATGACATGATACTATACATAGAGAATCCTAAAGATGCTACCAGAAAACTACTAGAGCTAATCAATGAATTTGGTAACGTAGCAGGATACAAAATTAATGCACAGAAATCTCTTGCATTCCTATACACTAATGATGAAAAATCTGAAAGAGAAATTAAGGAAATATTCCCATTTACCATTGCAACAAAAGAATAAAATACTTAGGAATAAACCTACCTAAGGAGACAAAAGAACTGTACGCAGAAAACTATAAGACACTGATGAAAGAAATTAAAAATGATACAAACAGATGGAGAGATATACCATGTTTTTGGATTCGAAGAATCAACATTGTGAACATGAAATGACTGTACTACCCAAAGCAATCTACAGATTTAATGCAATCCCTACCAAACTACCAATAGCATTTTTCACAGAAATAGAAAAAAAAATGTCACAATTTGTATGGAAACACAAAAGACCCCGAATAGCCAAAGCAATCTTGAGAAAGAAAAATGAAGCTGGAGGAATCAGGCTCCCTGACTTCAGACTATACTACAAAGCTAAAGTAATCAAGACAGTATGGTATGTGCCCCAAAACAGAAATATAGATCAGTGGAACAGGAAAGTCCAGAGATAAACCTATGCACATATGGTCACCTTATATTTGATAAAGGAGGCAAGAATATGCAATGGAGAAAAGACAGCTTCTTCAATAAGTGGTGCTGGGAGAACTGGACAGCTACATGTAAAAGAATGCAATTAGAACACTCCCTAATACCCTAAACAAAAATAAACTCAAAATGGATTCAAGACCTAAATGTAAGGGCAGACACTATAAACCTCTTAGGGGAAAACATAGGAAGAACACTCTTTGACATAAATCACAGCAAGATCCCTTGTGATCCACCTCCTAGAGAAATGGAAATAAAAACAAAAATAAACAAATGGGACCTAATGAAACTGAAAAGCTTTTGCACAGCAAAGGAAACCATAAACAAGATGAAAAGATGACCTTCAGAATGGGAGAAAATATTTTCAAAGGAAGCAACTGACAAAGGATTAATCTCCAAAATATACAAGCAGCTCATGCAGCTCAATATCAAAAAACAAACAACCCAATCCAAAAATGGGCAGAAGACCTAAATAGACATTCCTCCAAAGAAGATATACAGATTGCCTACAAACATTTGAAAGGATGCTCAACATCACTAATCATTAGAGTAATGCAAATCAAAACTACAGTGAAGTATCACCTCACAGTCATCAGAATGGCCATCATCAAAAAATCTACAAACAATAAATGCTTGAGAGGGTGTGGAGAAAAGGGAGCCCTCTTGCACTGTTGGTGGGAATGTAAATCGATACTGCCACTATGGAGAACAGTATGGTGGTTCCTTAAAAAACTAAAAATAGGACTACCATATGACCCAGCATTCCCACTATTGGATATATACCCTGAGAAAACCATAATTCAAAAAGAGTCATGTACCACAGTGTTCATTGCAGCTCTACTTACAATGGCCAGGACATGGAAGCAACCTAAGTGTCCATTGACAGATGCATGGATGAAGAAGATGTATCACATACATACAGTGTAATATTACTCAGCCATAAAAAGAAATGAAATTGAGTTATTTGTAGTGAGATGCATGGACCTAGAGTCTGTCATACAGAGTGAAATAAGTCAGAAAGAGAAAAACAAATACCGTATGCTAACACATATACACGGTATCCAAAAAGGAAAATGATTCTGATGAACCTAGGAGCAGGAAAGGAATGAAGACACATACGCAGAGAATGGACATGAGGACACAAGGAAGGGGGAAGGTTAGGCTGGGACGAAGTGATAGAGTAGCACTGACATATATACACTATCAAATGTAAAATAGATAGCTAATGGGAAGCAGCTGCATCGCACAGGGAGATCAGCTCGGTGCTTTGTGACCACGTAGAGGAGTGGGATAGGGAGGGTGGGAGCGAGACGCAAGAGGGAGGGGATATGGGGATATATGTATACATATAGTTGATTCCCTTTGTTATACAGCCGAAGCTAACACAAGATTGTAGAGCAATTATACTCCAACAAAGATGTTTAATAAAAAAAAAGAAAAAAACAAAAAAAAACTACAATCTCAATTTGCAATAAATGATTTTGTTTTCGAGTTACTTCTTAGTAGTAAAATTCATATATTTGAATGGCATATTTTAAATGCTATAAGGATAGCATAACATGATTCAAATGGATGAGATATTTTTTTTTTCCTTCTATGAGTAAGCTTTAATACTTTTGAGTCTTTCAATGAATTTGTCGCCATTAAAAAGAATGAAATAATGCCATTTGCAGCAACATGGATGGACCCAGAGACCACCATACTAAGCTCAGTAAGTCAGAAAGAGAAAGACAAATACCATGATATCATCTATATGTGAAATCTAAAATATGACACAAATAAACATACCTACAAAACAAAAACAGACTCACAGATATAGAGAACAGACCTGTGGTTGCCAAGGGGATGAGGATGGGGAGAAAAGGACTGGGAGCATAGGACCAGCAGATGCAAACCACTACATACAGGATGAACAAACAAAGTTCCACTGTATAGCACAGGGAACCACAGTCAACACTCTATGATAAACCATAATTGAAAAGAACAGGAAAAAATAATGTATATGTAAAACTGAGTCACTTTGCTGCACAGCAGAAATCAACACAACACTGCACATCAACTATACTTCAATAAAATTTTTTTATGGGTGAGGTAATTTTGAATTTAAAGTCTAACTCCTTGCCTGAAGGAAGCATTACTCTTTCAGTAGATGACATATCTAACCTTGTCTTGCAATCTTTTATAGTATATCTGAATGACCTGAGCCTTAACTCAGCAATTCCCAAGTTCTTATAATAACATGTTTAACTCCTGGCAATGATGAAACTTCCCTTTATTTATTTATTTTTTTTATATGCCTAAGTGTTTATCATGGTGTCACAGTGCTACAATGAGGAAAATGTTATTCTTGGTCATACTAGAACCCTGAGTATCTCCAATGGATATATTGTTTCCTCATTGTCCTAAAACTGGCCAGGAGACATGGATACTGATCCAACTTGTTAAACAGTTGATGACACTTTTGAGAGATTTTTCCAGTCTGTATGCCCTTTTATTAACACACTCTTCTTTACCTTTTTGTAGCTTCACTTGGAACTGTAACTGTTTGGAACATGCTGTTTCTATTTATCTTTCTTCCTTCATCTTAGATCATTTTCCAGAACCAAGAATCTATTACCAGTTGCTGCGAAATGGGAGATGAATGTACTCCTGCTGAAGATTATGCGGAAGGAGGAAGCTCTAATAGATGCTAAACTACTTTTTAGTCTAGTCTTGTGAGTCTATTTCATTTAAAGTTTCTTCCTTTTTGGATCTTTGAGCTGCTATGTCAAACATAAAAGCAACCTTGTCTACTTGGCATTTTGTGAGTTTGAATATTAGCATACATTATTCTAAATCCACTCCCACCCTCTTTTGGATTATATTTTAAGATATTTTAATTCTAAAGCTGGGAAAAATGAATACAGCTAAATATCACCCAAGGTGAAGCAATGTGCAAAGATTTAGGGAGACCAATTTACAACAGAAATCATCTAAACAAATTCACACTCTTATACATCCTTCCACTTACCCTCTCTACCCCTTGAAATCTTGGTGACTTATAATATTAATATTATAATATCATAGCTAATGAACTTGCATTTTATTTTATATCCATGTTTAGTATGTGTTCATTGTATGTAACAACTAAATATTGTTTCACAAAAGATTAACATTTTCTTCTAGATGCATTTTTTAAAGTACTGTTGCATCTTCAAATATTACTTAATTATGTGTTAAGATCATTTTGGAGATCAGAGAAACAAATCCATCATTTTACAATGACAGTCAATAGAAAAATAGATTTTGACATACAGAAATTCACTTTACAGGCAACGTTTTAATGTTATCATATTTGTAAAGAAAATACTAATCCAATTCGTTAAACACAGTAGCTAGATACCCAAAAACTCTGTATTTATGTTTGGATTCTTTTCCAATATTTTTGATTATATATTTCTAATGGGAAAGTCAGAATATGGACTTCATAATTGAATAGTACATTTTTACTATAAATATAGCTAGAAAAAATTCTGTAAAAGCATATGAACCCAAGCAAAATCAGTTCCTGACTGGCAAAATGGACATCTGAGCACTCAAACTCAGTGGGCTTAAAATTGGCTAATTGAGATCCAAAATGTAATGTCAGTTGAGTCTTCACTTCATTAAGCTGCAATGCAATCCTCTAATAATGCTCATTAATGTTGGAATGGACCTTTTAAACTACAAAGTGTTTTGTCAATATTAACGCATCTTCCTACCACCATGAAACCATAATTGAGTTAGTGCTTGTATTCCCATTTTACAGAGAGAGGAAGGGAGCGTACACAGCAATATCGAGTGGTTGAATAATTTGGATGAGAGTAAAAGGTCATTAATAGCACTGAAAAATAATTATGAACAAGGTTAAAAGACCTCCATTTTGTGGTCCATTCAAACTCCCATGATATTACGACACTGGGGAAGCTTTGTAAGTCACGTTTCTGGGATGTTTACCCTTTCCAGGGATACTATAGGGGACAGGGGTATAGAAACAGAGCTTAAGCCAAGGCAGCTGTAGGCTTATTTGCATGCCACTACATCCCCTTGGAAGAATGTCACATGGTAATAATACTATCTCACACTTGCATTGTGTGGAGTAGTTTACATTGTGCTTTTATAAGTATTATTTCATCCTCACCATGAATAAAGTACTTGAATGCCTCCTAATATGGTCAAAAAGCTCAGATAGAAAGCATTACATGTACACACAAAATAATTTAGAAAGAAACAAAAATTGTTGAATCAGTGATGTTGAAAACAATCTGTAAATTACTGAATTCTAATCAGTTTTTTATATAATATGATCATAATAAAGTAATTTGTAAGTATAACCCGAGCAGCATTTTCCTGCATATAGGTGACATTTCTCTTACTGAGGAATAGTCTCAAGAGCCCAAATCTATAGTGTACCAAGTACTACTAAAAACTGATATTTCCTAGTGGAGGTTTAATATCCAGGTAGGCAGACTTTGTTCATTACACTAGATACTCAGTCTAAACTCTTTGCAGGATAGTAAATCTATATATATTAATTTAGTCAAATTCACCAAAACCATGATTGCATCTTAGGACAGGTAGATTTTCCCAGTTAATCCTTCATCAAAGAACTGAAGTGTGTAATAGGGTTTAGCAAATGCATGACACATACCCAAGGGGGGATATGTGTGAAAGGGAGACCTTGTTAGAAGGTTGAAAGAGAAGGTGAACAGCTCATTTGTTTTGTTATTGTAATGGCAGGTAAGACTTGAACAACACTTTCATTTTCTTTACTTTCTTATTTCATTTTTGTATAGATAGTTGATCAGAGCCTTTTAAAGTTTGAGCAAGCAAGAGTACTTATTGCTGAGGAGAAAGGAGCTTCTTGATGTTTAAGGTTCTTCTTTTTAAAAAATGTGCAAAACAGTGATTTTTTTAGATGGTCGTGTTGGAGGTCAATGTTCAGTCATGTCCAGTCATCTGAATTCCGTGGGTTTGAAACACTGAAATGGATGGCATGTAGAAAAGACTGCCAAGCATTTGTTTCTTGGCTAGAGAAGAAATCAATCAATCTCTCTCTCTCTGTCTCTCTCTCTCTCCTCCCACCTCTCCATTTTCTCCTCTTTCCACGTATACACAATCCTATGTACCCAAGTGAATTATTTTGTTAGAGTGAGGTGTACATTATCACAGTGATCGCTAAATAAGAAATTATATTTCTGTGCCAGCCCAACAATGGCTGCATTGTAATATCTCTTTATAGAATAGACTATATATGGGGGTCAAATACAACAAGAGAACTTGTCTATGACTCTCTTCAAAGAATCTTCTTTGCATTTCTGGAATCACACCTAGATATAAACATAGTTGAACCAGAAGGAAGATACACCAGCTGGATTAGGACTAGCTGGCTGGCAGACATGAATGTCTCTTCTCCTCTTATGACATTAACTGGAGCCATGATATATCTTCAGCACCCAAGGAAGGTACCAGGGTTTGGTGAGTGTTTTGGTTAGGGATAAAGTCATTACGATGTCCCTGACTACCCCCATGCTATGGACCCATCTTCTTTTTAATAGTAAATAATAGAAGTAATAGCAAACACTTATACAGCTCTTATTAAAGCTAGCTCTTTTTTTTTTTTTAACATCTTTATTGGAGTATAATTGCTTTACAATGGTGTGTTACTTCCTGCTTTATAACAAAGTGAATCAGTTATACATATACGTATGTTCCCATATCTCTTCCCTCTTGCATCTCCCTCCCTCCCACCCTCCCTATCCCACCCCTCTAGGTGGTCACAAAGCACCGAGCTGATCTCCCTGTGCTATGTGGCTGCTTCCCACTAGCTATCTATTTTGCATTTGGTAGTGTATATATGTCCGTGCCACTCTCTCACTTTGTCACAGCTTACCCTTCTCCTTCCCCATATCCTCAAGTCCATTCTCTAGTAGGTCTGTGTCTTTATTCCTGTCTTGCCACTAGGTTCTTCATGACCTTTTTTTTTTCCTTAGATTCCATATATATGTGTTAGCATATGGTATTTGTTTTTCTTTTTCTGACTTACTTCACTCTGTATGACAGACTCTAACCCCATCCACCTCACTACAAATAACTCAATTTCGTTTCTTTTTATGGCTGAGTAATATTCCATTCTATACATGTGCCACATCTTCTTTATGCATTCATCTGTTGATGGATACTTAGGTTGCTTCCATGTCCTGGCTATTGTAAATAGAGCTGCAGTGAATATTTTGGTACATGACTCTTTTTGAATTATGGTTTTCTCAGGGTATATGCCCAGTAGTGGGATTGCTGGGTCATATAGTAGTTCTATTTTTAGTTTTTTTTTTTTTTTTTTTTTTTTTTTTCTTTAAACATCTTTATTGAAGTATAATTGCCTTACAATAGTGTGTTAGCTTCTGCTTTATAACAAAGTGAATCAGTTATACATATACAATAGGTTCCCATTACTCTTCCCTCTTGCATCTCCCTCCCTCCCACCCTCCCCATCCCACCCCTCTAGGTGGTCACAAAGCACCGAGCTGATCTCCCTGTGCTATGCGGCTGCTTCCCACTAGCTATCTATTTTACATTTGGTAGTGTATATATGTCCATGACACTCTCTTACCCTGTCCCATCTCACCCCACCCCCTCCCCATATCCTCAAGTCCATTCTCTAGTAGGTCTGTGTCTTTATTCCCGTCTTGCCACTAGGTTCTTCATGGCCTTTTTTTTTTTTTTCCTTAGATTCCGTATATATGTGTTAGCATACTGTATTTGTTTTTCTCTTTCTGACTTACTTCACTCTGTATGACAGACTCTAACTCCATCCACCTCATTACAAATACCTCCATTTCATTTCTTTTTATGG
This sequence comes from Balaenoptera musculus, assembly GCF_009873245.2. Lineage (NCBI taxonomy): Eukaryota > Metazoa > Chordata > Mammalia > Artiodactyla > Balaenopteridae > Balaenoptera > Balaenoptera musculus. The sequence goes on along the minus strand of NC_045806.1, from coordinate 83,323,071 downwards.
CTGAGTAATATTCCATTGTATATATGTGCCACATCTTCTTTATCCATTCATCTGTCGATGGACATTTAGGTTGCTTCCAGGTCCTGGCTATTGTAAATAGAGCTGCAATGAACATTGTGGTACATGACACTTTTTGACCTATGGTTTTCTCAGGGTATATACCCAGTAGTGGGATTGCTGGGTCGTATGGTAGTTCTATTTGTAGTTTTTTAAGGAACCTCCATACTGTTCTCCATAGTGGCTGTATCAATTTACATTCCCACCAACAGTGCATGAGGGTTCCCTTTTCTCCACACCCTCTCCAGCATTTATTGTTTCTAGATTTTTTGACGATGGCCATTCTGACCGGTGTGAGATGATATCTCATTGTAGTTTTGATTTGCCTTTCTCTAATGATTAATGATGCTGAGCATTCTTTCATGTGTTTGTTGGCAATCTGTATATCTTCTTTGGAGAAATGTCTATTTAGGTCTTCTGCCCATTTTTGGATTGGGTTGTTTGTTTTTTTGTTATTGAGCTGCATGAGCTGCTTGTAAATTTTGGAGATTAATCCTTTGTCAGTTGTTTCATTTGCAAATATTTTCTTCCATTCTGAGGGTTGTCTTTTGGTCTTGTTTATGGTTTCTTTGCTGTGCAAAAGTAAAGCTAGCTCTTATTTTTGAAGCACACCATATACATTTTCTCATTGAATGTTTACAGGTCTTTGAAGTAGGTGCTTATTTTTATCCACATTTTCTTACCATTAAGATTAGTCCCATACCACAGTGTGGATCCTCAGTGAGTTATGCTGGACCATGTGGTAAACTTTCTTTTACATAGACTAGGGATAGCCTGGTGCCTAGGACCATGCAAGCCAAACAGCCTCCTCTTTTGCCTTATCTACTTATGGCCAATACCAGAGCTTCAGATATTAATACTGTAATGACAAGGAAATGCCAATCCAGAGCGTGGTAGCAGTAAGAAACAGAAACTGATGAGAGGAGTAAGAGAAAAAGCGTTTGTCACAATTCATAGGAACACCTACTCTACGCATTTTCAAACCAGCAGGGATACCACTTGTAGCCATGTTAACTAAGCAAAATAAAGAAGAAAGGGAGGGAGGGAGAAATGGAAGGAAGGCGGTGAAGAGAGAGAGAGAGAAGAGAGACTGAGGTTTTGCCACAGTGTTTGTTTCCATGTATTTCAGGCTTCTCAGGAGAACTTCCAAAGTAAGAACATAACTTAGGTGATTCTGACTTAAACAATCAAGTGGGGAAACAGTCAATATAGATAGAAAAGACAGATTTAAAAAAAAAAGAGAGAGCAATCATTCCTCCAGCCTAGCAGACTCAAAGACATTGCAAAAGAAGAAATGCCAGGGCCAAGTAGCCATAGTTTTATGCACTTACATGCCAATAACCATAGCTAATAGCATATCCTCATGCCACTGTCATTTATAACCACCTAAAATTCAAGAACCTACTACACATCAGATAGAGATTCCATGATCATAGATAGACAGGGACTTAATTCAGATGTCAAGATCTTCCTGACATGGACAATTCAAGATTATAGCCACTCAAAAACTTGACCCCAGGTAATGTCAGTAACTCTGGCAATACAATGCTCCCAACAGCTGTCTGTTATTGTCTGGAACTACTGTTAACAACACATGCAATTTACCCTTTTCATACCCATCCACCCCCACACTCAATATTTAGATATAAAATTTTCCATTGAATTCACCAGTCAGTTATTAAACCCCTACTGCATGCCTAGTGTTCTGCTAAGGTTCATAGATTTGACTCAATAACATGAGCCTGTTGGGAATTAGTGTGCTAATTTTTGGTCCCTGGCCTGAATTGATCATAAAGGTTGTCTACATTGAAAAAACTACTATTCAAGTACATAGACATATTGGTAAGCTTCCAAGGCCTCTGAGTCTAACCTTTTGCTATTCTATGTTCAGTTTGCTTAAGCTGACTGTGACTGCTGGAAGCAAGTTGTTCCAGTCCAAACAGACTGTCTCTGGGCATTAAGGTGGTATTTTCACAAAGCATTATCAAATTCCAAGGGGATCCTATGGACAAATGCTGCAGTGATCTCATTGGTAGGTACCATTTTTGTTCACAGCCCCAGAGTGCTCTGTGCTTTCATTATAAGATATTCATAAGGAGAGTTGTAATATAGACCACAGACCATGGCTTGGAGAAGGAAAGGACTTAAAGGGCTTTTTTGAAGTCTCTTTCTTCAGTGACCTGATAATTCCTGGTATGTTGGTATTTGGATCCTGGTATAAAAATTCTAGCTCTGGTTTGGTCTGTTGATATTACTTGTGAATGTGGTTGCCCCTGGGTTGTGGATAGAAGTGAGGCTGTGATAAAACAACAACAAAGCTAAACTAAACTAAAACAAAGAAAATATATCCATTTAAGTACCGTATTAATCATTTAAAACTAAGTAATTAATGGGCTTTCAAAGTTATACTGGTGGAGTCAGAAGTACTCATGGTTACCTCATAATTTGTCTTCAATGAAACTAGGAAAAATAAACACACACACACACGCTGAATTTCAAAATGACAAGAGATGGTTATTTTCAGTCTCTTGAGAAGTGGTTCAGTGGTTATAACGAAAATTATCAGTGTACTGCTCCTGCTTTATTCAAGGTGAAAATATCACTTTAATCACTTTCAAGAAAAGGTGATCTTTTCTGAACTCCTGTTCATTTACTGTGACTGAGAAATATAGTTTGCACTAAATTTTGCATAATGAACATGGCAACGTCATAGAAAACAAAGCATTATTATCTCAAGTCCCCCTTAATCCATAATTCCTTTGGAAATATCTATTATATCAATATGAATGACAAAGAATTTTGGGGTTAGTGTTCTTAATGAAAGAGTATTTGTCATTTTTCTAATGAGGACTTACTGATTATGACTAACCAAGAAGGGGCAATGATATTTCATATAGATGGCAGCTCTAACAAATATATTTGTAAATATGGTCATGGCCAGTAGGAAATACCTTTTAATAGCAAAGTTAATAGCACTCAATCTAGGTGGATGAGTAATCAGAAATTCTACTCTTACAAAGTAGTTTGAAGTTTATTGCTATGTCAGATATTCTTTGGTTTCTCTAGTCACATGTCAAATACCCAGGGCTCAGATATGAGTGGGCCAGTAGCCACCATTTAAGAACTGAAATTAAAAGACAGTTATGTCCAGTGACAAAGCCGTAAGAATTATTTTGGGAGTATTCATTTTGTTTCTCAAAGTCATTAACCATCATTAACAGAAATAAGGTAAAAGACAACAACGTGGCATCAGAAATTAGAGTTAGGGACAAATGGGGCTAGAGCAAAGCTGGATGATCCAAAGCAAGTGCAGTCAAAATATCTGAACATCTAGAATAATAATAATAATAATAATAATAATAATAATATATTACTTCCTGGGCTACACATTACAGTCACCAGACTCTACACCAAGCTAATTAAATGAGAATTTTTGAGAGGAGAAGGGACTTAGGACAAGGCATTAGTATTTTTTAAAGCTCCTCAATATGTATTTTAATGGTAAGCCAGGGTTGAGAAGCTCTATTTTAGGGCAGTGCATATCAAACATTAATGTGCATATGAATCACCTGGGAATCTTGTTAAAATGCAAATTTTGATTCAGTAGGTCTGAGATGAGGCCAGAGATTCTGCAATTTCTAACAAGCTCTTGGGTGATGGTGATGGTGTTTGTTGTGGACAATAATGGGTAGGCATGTGAAATGGTAAGTGAATAAGGAAGAAGGGATATTTCATGTGTGTCAGAGACAAGGAAGGATGTTGAATGAATCCAAGAGGACTCTTTTGGGTTCATCTTGATATGAATTGGAGATAGGAGAAGGCCTTTATGACTTTGTTGCATTTCAGCTTTAGCTCAAAATGCTACACATGTAAAGGGGCTATTAAATTCTTGAGCAGCTATTTCAAACTGCTTTGTATTAAAAAGTCCTCTTTAGTCAGAGCTCTGCAAGATTCCTTCCTGAAAATAATTTTCAAACTTATATTTTCATAAAAATAGCAAGCAATCACCTCCAGAACACGTGAACAACTGGTTTTCTCAATGGCCAGAAACACATCTACTTTACAGTCACTGACCACTATATTTTTTAATGTTTTCTTGAGCTTGCTATAAAAAATGAAGGGAAAAAAAAGACAAGCACTGCAAAAAGAAAAAGAAAACCCATTTTTAACAAGGTATCCAAATTTAACACAAAACATACCTCTGAAAAATGACAGTCCCTTGGTGCTCACCTCCCTTGCTCTGCAAATTTAGGTGAAATACTTAAGCTTCTCTCTGAAGAAAAAGGAGAGAATGGACATTTTTGGTGTTAGGTCTTAAATGTGCAAACTTATTGATATTTTATAGAAACTCTTTATAACCCTTGTCTCTGGGGACAAGACTAAAACCTGAATTATTGGCTACACATGTTCTATCTCTTCTTTACTGTATATCGTTATATTTTGGGAAACATGATTTGGCCATCAGTCAGTGTCTTTTTGAGCTATGAGCCTACTTGGCTCAGGAATATAGTCCATCAAACATGGAACTGTGGCTTCATGTACACCAAATAGCTGATACTTAAACATGTTCTGAGATCCTACTTGCTGGTTCAGGAGCTGTCTGCATGCATTCGATCAGTTTGACCAAAGAAATGGAGAAAGGCAGTCTCTGAGAGTAAAATTGGATTATTTCATGATTTCACCTGACCATAAACCTCTTTTCCAGCAAGTAAACAGTTGGCAGCTATGGTTTCTATCCATTGAAATATATTATTTACGGCCTTCCACTGAACATCTATCGGGGGTAAATGATACAATGCCTATGACTTGCCTAGCATACAGTAGGAAAAAATTATTAGACCTTATTCATTACCCTTGAGATCAAAGCCTAGCCTTGCTTCTAAATATTAGTGTAATTTGGGGGAAAATTACTTATGTTAGCCTAAATATTCTTACCTGTAAAATAAGCATATACTAATTATGCTTACAGTATTTTTGTAAAAATAAGATTAAATAAAACAATTTGGGCTTAAGTGTATAGTCCCTAACTCATAATATGAATATAATGAATTACAACAATCACCATCATCATCATTACTTCAAATTAGTGAAACTAAACTTTGGAGGATTGTATTTTATTTGGGCTTTATATCAATGACTTATTATCACAGTTTATGTAATTTTCTCAAATGATCTATGTACAACTAAGAGTCATTTTCTTAAAATATATACACCTACAATATCTTTGTTTAAGATTCCAGCTGTTATTTTCAGTGTGATGCTTTTTGCAGTTCTGCCTCTTTCATTTGTATTCCTTTTGATCTCTTGGCCAGAAAGCAGCAGAAGTGGAAAGACCATTTAAGCATGAAACAATTAAAATAGAGTAGTCTTTCTTTTGAGCAAATGATTTTGTATGTGTATATTGGTGTACCCTTAAAACCTTCCTTTGCTTGGAGTGTTTACAGTTGACCCATTTCTGTTCACTTTAGAGCAGCTGCCTGCCATATCTTTCTAACACAAATATATAGGTGTCTATGTCTAAGCCAGAGGAGATATGTAACTATGAGTATTATTTTAATACTGAAATTGACTAGGCTCCAGGTTAATTATCGTGATAATCCTACTGCCTTTTCAATTTCAGGAGGAGGTAGAGTATAGTGGTTGAAAGGTAGGCTCTGATGTCCTACTGCCTGAGTGAAGAATTCCAGATCTGCCTTTGCTACTTGGGTGACCAAAGGCAAGTAATGTAATCTCTAATTTCCAGGGTTTGCTCAAATGTAAAACGGTCATGATAAGAGTAATTACCACATAGTATTATTGTGAGGATTAAATGATTTTTTATATGTACAGAACTTAAATTATGGTAAGTATTCAACACATTTCAGTTATGATGACAATGACAATAATCAAACAAATGAAGTGGCTCAAAAGAATCCAGAGGGGTTTTTTTTTAGCACATTGAATTTTTATAACTATTTAAAAGTCAATCATGGCTTCTGCTCTCTAAATATTATTGGTTTTGGATTGACATTTTATTTTAGGGCAATACTCTGTCTTTCAGTTTCCCTAAAAGACACAGTGGCCTTTCTAATTTAGGGCTCTATTTCCTTGAAAATCAGTGCATTCCAAGCTAGAATAGTGTCTGTGTGACAGAACATTGTGAGAAATTTCAGTATTTTGTTGCCAATGGGAATTGCTGCCTGGTTCATGAGAATATGGCCTTTGTTGGCCTTTCCTCCTTTCCTAGAACTCATGGGAATACATAAAATATGAAAGAGGCTCCCTTACCACAATGTTAACTTTAAACAAATGTAATTAGAACATTTAAAAAATCCATTGAGCTAGTATTTTCATACAGAAACTAATATTCCTGCAGCTTACAAAATAAACTTAGAAGTATACCTCCACTAATGTGGCAGAAACAAGGTATCTTATCTGACTCAGAGACCAGGCTACAGGCAATCCTCCCTATTCCCACAGGCAACTCTCACTGTAATGCAGTTGTTACAAGTTCTTGGCAAAGTCCAGGAGCTTAAGTAGTCTTTGGAGTCAAATGCACCTGGGTTTGAATGCTGTCTGATTTTAGTATAGTCAACCTCCTTAGACCTCAGTTTTCTTATCTTTACACTGGGAAGTAAATGAGATATTCCATGTAATGTACTTAACAGAAGATCTGCTACATAATAAGAACTCAGTAAATGGTTATTGTTTTTATTTTATATTTTTATTATAATTTTCATGTGCTTGACTTCCTGGATTATTTCTCTATTTAACACACTTTAACAAAGAAAGCAAAGAGAGAGATCCATGACTTTTCTCTAGTGTCATTTACTTCCTCTTTCTTTTTGTATCTTTCATTCCTCTGAGATAGCCAGTCAGTTATCCCTACCCTCATTCTGTGGTGTTTTCTCATTTTACAGTTTAGTTATAAATGATGGGGGAGAAATAAAACTTGGCATAGAGCCTGGAATGTACATATATAAACCTAGCAAAATAATATTTTATTTATCGTGATAACTATTATTATCAGTGTTATTTGATGAGCAAAATTCATTTTATTTACCAGAAAATTTAGAAATATCTTACAACACCCTCTAGAATGATTCTTGCTTTTGTATCAAATACAGCTATATGTATAATATAAAGACTGGATTCCAACTATAATGGAGCTTCAGCTCATTTTAAACATTAAACCTGCAGAAACAGAAATAATCATGTCATGATGTAGAAGGCCTAGAATGTTAGTTACTTTAGGGCAAGAGCTCATCTATTGCTTTCCTTATCTGCTCTTCAGCAAACACCATATTGACTGTTCAATGTAGGGGCCCAAAGCCCTTATGATTCCCTAAGGTCAGAGGAAAAGCATGTTCTGCAGTACTGATTCAGGGAGACTCAAAACAGATTTTTTATACCTTTAGCTCATTCGCTTTCATGCTGAAAATGTAGGTGGTTGAACGTCAGCTGAATAAAATTGAACAGGAGCTAATATTTGTCTCTCAGGAATTTGAAGAGAAAATGGTCCTCATCACTTGAATATCTTTCTAATCTATATAAAAAGACATACTAATCATGAGTAAATGATGTAAATATGTATCAGTAAGACCGATAATATGACATTACAAATAAAAGTCAGCCATACTTTTCACACTGATTTCATTTTGCTTTGGATTTTTTCAATTGATAAAGTACAGCAGTGAATTGAATTACTGATCTGTATGTCTTACATGTGCCTATGTTCAGGCTCTTCCACCAGGTGCCATCTTGCCTGCAGCATCTCTACTGCCTTCAAAGGAGAGGCCATAGTGGCAAAGATCTTTTAAAGACTGATGTTAAGTACCTCCCAAAAGGCCTAGTGCCTTTGCCCTTAGCTTAAACAGTAGCTAGCTGCACCTGCAGGGCCCTGCCTCTCCTGCTGGCTATAAACACTCACCTGAAAATGCCTGCTTAACTCCCTACAGCAAGAAGTATAAAATAGGACAGAAAGCAAATAGGCACAGTTCTGGTTTCAGAGCTTACCCAAGTCTTCTGCTTTTGCCAGTTCCCTGGACTATGGTTCTTAATTTGTCATCTTATAATTGACTTTCTGCTTTCAATATCTTGCTTTTGCAGATTTCCAGTACCATTTTCATGGGAGGGGTGGTCCTGCACCAAAGAAAGTGCTCTATGCCTCACAATGTTTCAATATGTGGTTTATAAAACCCAGCGAAATTAGACATAAAATGGGTTTCACTTCAAGCAGAGGCAAACGTCTAGGCCTCTTGGAAGTTCACATATGGATCTCTCCAGTTAGACACTAAACAACCAATGTATTAGAATCGTAATTTATCTCCATAGTCATTTGTTTGCTAGTTCCATTTTTCTTAACTCATCTGTCTTTCTGTACCCTAGAACTTGCATGCCTGTACCAGTTTTTAAACTCTTACTACCCCAGACGTCATCCCTGGACTCAACCTCTTCCCTGACTAAACTTATGTATGTTACCTAATTCTTTCAGCTTTGCCTAGTTGGGCTCCCTTAGAGTAAATTCTATTCTGCTGCTATTAACATAATTTCTAGTTGTTAATCAGTAATAGAAATACCTGTTTATTGTCTCTTTTGTAAAAATTACTGTAGAAAAATGGAAGGATAGTGTGCCCTGCATTTGTCGAAAACTTCAGGAATAATACTAGGATTATTGTTAGTGCCAATTAATAATCACTTAAAAATTTTTGAATTCAGTATGGAAATTACATTCATGACAGTTTTTAGCTAGTGAACTCTGTTAAGTGTGTGAAATGTAAATGTGGTGACTTTTTTTAAAATTTAAGTTTAATGGAGTAAATAAGAATTTCCAAGGACATAAAAAAATTATGGTGAATTTTAGTATTCAATATATATTATAAAAAATACTATGCAACTATAATTCACGGGGTAGGAACCATGCTTTATTTCTGAATCTCCCCTACCACATAGAAGACACTCAGTAAATCTTAGTTGAAGAACCAGTGAATAAACAATAGAACCAACAGAATGATATTTCCATTTCACAACATTGTAGGATGTTTCCTAAGATGCTTAAATGCACATAGATGAAGATAATGTTCCTCAAAGTGAATATTAGGCTCTGAAAATGTAATTCAGATTCTATTTTCAGGCAAGTATGCCTTTTTCTACTTGGAAAGCAATTCTAAAATTATAATGGAAGTCAATAAGCAAATATGATTTAATATACACTATCACGTTCGAAGACTCTGTTTTTCACAACTACGTTTAATGTATAACATAAGATCAAACTATAAGACAATATAGTATGCTGATAATGTCACAATGCAAAAAATTGGCTGACTATTCCAGGGAGAAATTCTTCTGTCATCTCAATAATGCCAACTGAAAAAAAATCCATAGTTGTAGGACACAATCACAATAGTCATATGGATGATTTCTTCACTACTGTGACATAATTCTCCAGGAGAATTCTTAAAATAATTTTCCATATATATTATTCTTGATTTAATTTGAAACTCTCTTCAATGCAAATCCTGCCTAAAAGTATAAACTGTAAGCTCTGACTTATGCAAAAGCATACAATGACTTTTGGATCCAGATATAGGAGGTTATGTTTTTGGTCCACAATGTGTTATATTTCTACTTCATTGGTTAAGAAAAGAGCCAGGGAGGAGCTTCAAGATGGCGGAAGAGTAAGACGTGAAGATCACATTCCTCCCCACAAATACATCAGAAATACATCTACATGTGGAACAACTCCTACAGAACACCTACTGAACACTGGCAGAAGACCTCAGACCTACCAAAAGGCAAGAAACTCCCCACGTACCTGGGTAGGGCAAAAGAAAAAAGAAACAACAGAGACAAAAGAATAAGGATGGGACCTGCACCAGTGCGAGAGAGCTGTGAAGGAGGAAAGGTTTCCACACACTAGGAAGCCCCTTTGTGGGCAGAGACTGCGGGTGGCAGAAGGGGGAAACTTCAGAGCCACGGAGGAGAGCGCAGCAACAGGGGTGCAGAGGGCAAAGTGGAGAGATTCCCGCACAGAGGATCGGTGCCAACCAGCACACACCAGCCCAAGAGACTTGTCTGCTCACCCGCCAGAACGGGTGGGGGCTGGGAGCTGAGGCTCCGGCTTCGGTCGGATCCCAGGGAGAGGACAGGGGTTGGCTGCATGAACAAAGCCTGAAGGGGGCTAGTGCGCCACGGCTAGCCAGGAGGGAGTCCGGGAAAAGGTCTGGAGCTGCCGAAGAGGCAAGAGACTTTTTCTTGCCTCTGTCTCCTGGGGCACGAGGAGAGGGGATTAAGAGTGCTGCTTAAAGGAGCTCCAGAGACGGGCACGAGCCGCTATCACTGCGGACCTCAGAGACGGGCATGAGATGCTAAGGCTGCTGCTGCAGCCACCAAGAAGCCTGTGTGCAAGCACAGGTCACTAACAACACTTCCCTTCCAGGTAGCCTGTGCAGCCTGCCACTGACAGGGTCCTGTGATCCAGGGGCAATTTCCCCAGGAGAACACACAGCGCACCTCAGGCTGGTGCAACATCATGCTGGTCTCTGCCACTGAAGGCTCACCCCGCACTCCATACCCCTCCATCCCCCGGCCTTAGTGAGCCAAGGCGCCCAAATCATCTGCTACTTTAACTCCGTCCTGTCTTAGGGAAGAACAGATGCCCTCAGGCGACCTACATGTAGAGGCAGGGCCAAGTCCAAAGCTGAATCCCAGGAGATCTGCGAACAAAGAAGAAAAAGGTAAATCTCTCTCACCAGCCTCAGGAGCAATGGATTAAATCTCAACAGTCAACTTGATGTACCCTGTATCTGTGGAATACCTGATAGACAAAGAATCATTCCAAATTGAGGAGGTGGACTTTGGGAGAAATGATATATATATTTTTCCCCTTTTTCTCTTTTTGTGAGTGTGTATGTGAATGCTTCTGTGTGTGATTTTGTCTGTATAGCTTTGCTTTTACCATTTGTCCTAGACTTCTGTCTGTCCATTTCTTTTGTTTTGTTTTGTTTTTTTAGTATAGTTTTCAGCACTTGTTATCATTGGAGGATTTGTTTTTTGGTTTGGATGTTCTTTCTTTCCTTTCTTTTTAATTATTAAAAATTTTTTAATAAACATTTTTTGTTTATTTAAGAACTTTTTAATTTAATTTTATTCTATTTTATCTTTTTCTTTCTTTCTTTCTTTCTTTCTTTCTTTCTTTCTTTCTTTCTTTCTTTCTTTCTCCCTTTTCTTCTGAGCCGTGTGGATGACTGGCTCTTAGTGTTCCAGCGAAGTGTTAGGGCTGTACTTCTGAGGTGGGAGAGCCAAGTTCAGGACATTGGTCCACCAGAGGCTTCCCAGCTCCACGTAATATCAAATGGTGAAAATCTCCCAGAGATCTCCAAATCAACGTCAAGACCCAGCTCCACTCAATGACCAGCAAGCTACAGTGCTGGACACCCTATGCCAAACAACTGGCAAGACAGGAACACAACCACACCCATTACCAGAGAGACAGCCTAAAATCATAATATGGTCACAGATACGTCAAAACACACCACCAGACGTGGACCTGCTCACCAGAAAGACAACATCCGGCCTCATCCACCAGAACACAGGAACAGTCCCCTCCACCAGGAAGCCTACACAACCCACTGAACCAAACTTAGCCACAGGGGCAGACACCAAAAACAATGGGAACTACGAACCTGCAGCCTCCAAAAAGGAGACCCCAAACACAGTAAGTTAAGCAAAATGAGAAGACAAAGAAACACAAAGCAGATGAAGGAGAAAGGTAAAAACCCACCAGACCTAACAAATGAAGAGGAAATAGGCAGTCTACCTGAAAAGAATTCAGAGTAATGATAGAAAAGATGATCCAAAATCTTGGAAATAGAATACAGAAAATACAAGAAATGTTTAACAAATACCTAGAAGAACTAAAGAGCAAACAAACAATCATGAAAAACAAAGTAAATGAAATTAATTATACTCTAAAAGGGATCAACAGCAGAATAACTGAGGCAGAAGAATGGATAAGTGACCTGGAAGATAAAATAGTGGAAATAACTACTGCAGAGCAGAATAAAGAGAAAAGAATGAAAAGAATTAAGGACAGTCTGAGACCTCTGGGACAATATTAAACACACCAACATTCAAATTATAGGGGTCCCAGAAGAACAAGACAAAAAGAAAGGGACTGAGAAAACATTTGAAGAGATTATAGTTGAAAACTTCCCTAATATGGGAAAGGAAATACTTAATCAAGTCCAGGAAGCACAGAGAGTCCCATACAGGATAAATCCAAGGAGAAACACACCAAGACACATATTTTTAAATTATCAAAAATTAAATAAAAGAAAAAATATTAAAAGCAGCAAGGGAAAAACAACAAATAATATACAAGGGAATCCCCATAAGGTTAACAGCTGATCTTTCAGCAGAAAATCTGCAAGCCAGAAAGGAGTGACAGGACATATTTAAAGTGATAAAAGGGAAAAACCTACAACCAAGATTACTCTACCCAGCAAGGATCTCAATCAGATTTGACGGAGAAATCAAAAACTTTACAGACAAGTAAATGCTAAGAGAATTCAAAACAGCCAAACCTGCTTTACAACTAATGCTAAAGGAACTTCTCTAGGCAGGAAACACAAGAGAAGGAAAAGACCTACAATAACAAACCCAAAACAATTAAGAAAATGGTAATAGGAACATATGTATTGTTACTTACCTTAAGTGAAAATAGATTAAATGCTCCAACCAAAAGACATAGACTGGCTGAATGGATACAAAAACAAAACCTGTAGATATGTTGTCTACAAGAGACCCACTTCAGACCTAGGGACACATAAAGAATGACAGTGAGGGAATGTAAAAAGATGTTCCATGCAAATGGAAATCAGAAGAAAGCTAGAGTAGCAATTCTCATATCAGACAAAATAGACGTTAAAACAAAGACTATTACAAGAGACAAAGAAGGACACTACATAATGATCAAGGGATAAATCCATGAAGAATGTATAACAATTGTAAATATTTATGCACCCAACATAGGAGCACCTCAATACATAAGGCAAATGCTAACAGCCATAAAAGGGGAAATCGACAGTAACACAATCATAGTAGGGAACTTTAACACCCCAATATCACCAATGGACAGATCATCCAAAATGAAAAGAAATAAGGAAACACAAGCTTTAAATGATACATTAAACAAGATGGACTTAATTGATATTTATAGAACATTCCATCCAGAAACAACAGAATACACTTTCTTCTCAAGGGCTCATTGAATATTCTCCAGGATAAATCATATCTTGGGTAACAAATCAAGCCTTGGTAAATTTAAGAAAATTGAAATCGTATCAAGTATCTTTTCTGACCACAACACCATGAGACTAGATATCAATTACAGGAAAAAAATCTGTAAAAAAATACAAACATATGGAGGCTAATCAATACACTATTTGATAACCAAGAGATCACTGAAGAAATCAAAGAGGAAATCATAGAATACCTAGAAACAAATGACAACAAAAACACGACAACTGAAACCTATGGGATGCAGCAAAAGCAGTTCTAAGAGGGAAGTTTATAGCAATACAATCCTACCTTAAGAAATAAGAAACATCTCAAATATACAAACTAACCTTACAACTAAAGCAATTAGAGAAAGAAGAACAAAAAAGCCCCAAAGTGAGCAGATGGAAAGAAATCGTAAAGATAAGATCAGAAATAAATGAAAAAGAAATGAAGGAAATGATAACAAAGAATAATAAAATTAAAAGCTGGTTCTTTGAGAAGATACACAAAATTGATAAACCATAAGCCACACTCATCAAGAAAAAAAGGGAGAAGACTCAAATCAATAGAATTAGAAATGAAAAAGGAGAAGTAACAAATGACACTGCAGAAATACAAATTATCATGAGAGATTACTACAAGCAACTGTATACCAATAAAATTGACAACCTGGAAGAAATGGACAAATTCTTAGAAATGCACAACCTTCCGAGACTGAACCAGGAAGAAATAGAAAATATGAACAGACCAATCACAAGCACTGAAATTGAGGCAGTGATTATAAATCTTCCAACAAACAAAAGCCCAGGACCAGATGGCTTCACAGGCGAATTCTATCAAACGTTTAGTGAAGAGCTAACACCTATTCTTCTCAAACTCTTCCTAAATACAGCAGAGTGAGGAACACTCCCAAACACTTTCTATGAGGCCACCATCACCCTGATACCAAAACTAGACAAAGATGTCACAATAAAAGATAACTACAGACCAATATCACTGATGAAAATACATGCAAGAATCCTCAACATAACACTAGCAAACAGAATCCAACAGCACATTAAAAGGATCATACACCATGATCAAGTGGGGTGTATCCCAGGAATGCAAGGATTCTTCAATATAAGCAAACCAATCAGTGTGATACACCATATTACCAAATTGAAGGAGAAAAACCATATGATCATCTCAATAGATGCAGAGAAAGCTTTCAACAAAATTCAACACCCATTTATGGTAAAAACCCTCCAGAAAGTAGGCATAGAGGGAACTTTCCTCAACATAATAAAGGCCATATATGACAAACCCACAGCCAACCTCGTTCTCAATGGTAAAAAACTGAAACCATTTCCACTAAGATCAGGAACAAGACAAGGTTGCCCACTCTCACCACTATTATTCAACATAGTTTTGGAAGTTTTAGCCACAGCAATCAGAGAAGAAAAAGAAATAAAAGGAATCCAAATTGGAAAAGAAGAAGTAAAGCTGTCACTGTTTGCAGATGACATGATACTATACATAGAGAATCCTAAAGATGCTACCAGAAAACTACTAGAACTAATCAATGAATTTGGTAAAGTAGCAGGATACAAAATTAATGCACAGAAATCTCTTGCATTCCTATACACTAATGATGAAAAATCTGAAAGAGAAATTAAGAAAACACTCCCATTTACTGTTGCAACAAAAAGAATAAAATACCTAGGAATAAACCTACCTAAGGAGACAAACGACCTGTATGCAGAAAATTATAAGACACTGATGAAAGAAATTAAAGATGATACAAATAGATGGAGAGATACCCATGGTCTTGGGTTGGAAGAATCAACATTGTGAAAATGACTATACTACCCAAAGCAATCTGTAGATTCAATGCAATCCCTATCAAACTACCACTGGCATTTTTCACAGAACAAGAACAAAAAAATTCACAATTTGTATGGAAACACAAAACACCCCGAAGAGCCAAAGCAACCTTGAGAATGAAAAATGGAGTCGGAGGAGTCAGGCTCCCTGACATCAGACTATACTACAAAGCTACAGTAATCAAGACAGTATTATACTGGCACAAAAACAGAAATATAGATCAGTGGAACAGGATAGCAAGCCCAGAGATAAAGCCACGCACATATGGTCACCTTATCTTTGATAAAGGAGGCAAGAATATTTAATGGAGAAAAGACAGCCTCTTCAATAAGTGGTGCTGGGAAAACTGGACAGCTACATGTAAATGCATGAAATTAGAACACTCCCTAACACCATACACAAAAATAAACTCAAAATGGATTAAAGACCTAAATGTAAGACCAGACACTATCAAACTCTTAGAGGAAAACATAGGCAGAACACTCTGGGACATAAATCATGGCAATATCCTTTTTGACCCACCTCCTAGAGAAATGGAAATAAAAACAAAAATAAACAAATGGGACATAATGAAACATACAAGCTTTTGCACATCAAAGTAATCTATAAACAAGACGAAAAGACAACCCTCAGAATGGGAGAAAATATTTACAAATGAAGCAACTGACAAACGATTAATCTCCAAAATTTACAAGCAGGTCATGCAGCTCAATATCAAAAAAATAAATAGCCCAATCCAAAGTGGGCAGAAGACCTAAATAGACATTTCTCCAAAGAAGATATACAGATTGCCAACAAGTAAATGAAATAATGCTCAACATCATTAATCATTAGAGAAATGCAAATCAAATCTACAATGCAGTATCTTCTCACACCGGTCAGAATGGCCATCATCAAAAATTCTACAAACAATAAATGCTGGAGAGGGTGTGGAGAAAAGAGAACCCTCATGCACTGTTGGTGGGAATGTAAATTGATACAGCCACTGTGGAGAACAGTATGGAGGTTCCTTAAAAAACTAAAAATAGAACTACCATACGACCCAGCAATCCCACTACTGTGCATATACCCTGAGAAAATCATAATTCAAAAAGAGTCATGTACCACAATGTTCATTGCAGCTCTGTTTACAATAGCCAGGACGTGGAAGCAAACTAAGTGTCCATCAACAGATGAATAGATAAAGAAGATATTGCACATATATACAATGGAATGTTACTCAGGCATAAAAGAAACAAAACTGAGTTATTTGTAGTGAGGTCGATGGACATAGAGTCTGTCATACAGAGTGAAGTAAGAAAGAGAAAAACAAATATTGTATGCTAACACATATATATGGAATCTAAAAAAAAAAAAAAGAAAGGTCATGAAGAACCTAGGTGCAAGATGGGAATAAAGATGCAGACCTACTAGAGAATGGACTTGAAGATATGGGGAGGGGGAAGAGTAAGCTGTGACAAAGTGAGAGAGTGGTAGTGTATATATGGACATATATACACTACCCAGTGTAAAATTGATAGCTAGTGGGAAACAGCCGCATAGCACAGGGTGATCAGCTCGGTGCTTTGCGACCAGCTAGAAGGGTGGGATAGCTAGTGTGGGAGGGAGGGACACGCAAGAGGGTAGAGATTTGGGGATATATCTATATGTATAACTGATTCACTTTGTTATAAAGCAGAAACTAACACACCATTGTAAATCAATTATACTCCAGTAAAAATGTTTTTAAAAAAATAAAAAGATAAGAGCCAGAAAGTGTGCCCATCTCCCTCTGTTATAAAAATAGGGCTTCATTCTTATTAGCTTTTCATTACTTCTCTTATTCAGAAATAGATTTTATGGTCCTCGTAATTGTCAGGATAGGCTTGGAGAGTATATTATGGAAGCAAACAGTCTCAATGTTTCACTAGCTTAAAATATCAAGGTTTATTTCTCACTTTCCCAGACTACTGAAGTCCCTACAATCCAGGGCATTGCCAGTCACCATGGCAGAGCAAAGGAGAGAAGTCAATAAATTGCACCCTGGCTCTTAAAGTTTCATTCTGAAAATGACATGAGTCACTTTTGTTCATATTTTAATGACAAAAACTCACATGGCCATATCTAATTTCAAGGAGACAGGGTAGTACATTTTCACCATTTGTCCAGAAGGAGAACCAGAAATTTTTGATGAAAAGCACTAATGGCTAACTAAATTCTCTTTTCCAAGCCCACCTATTCTAGAATGGAGATCTATGACGTTTCTCAAATTATCTGTGTTTAATTAACATGACATTTTTAGAGTGCTCACCACTCTCAAAGGTCAACATTAAGTCATGTTATACTGTTCAACACTTCACACTGTTATGTGATTTTTGCTAGTCACTATCAGGGTGAATTATCAGGTAACCTCTCTTAAGTATTTTAGTTCTCATTCCTACCTCCTTCCACTCCTATCTTGCAATCAGCCATCTGATTAGTAAGGGATAACACCAAGGGCTCAATTTTTAAAATTAAGTACTTAATTAGATTGCTAACCCACTGGGTTGGGACTGCTTAAAACTGCTTCAGAGCTTATAGAATACCTCAAAAAGTAGTTTCCAGTGCTATTGTTATTCAGCAAATACTTGATTTGATGACCCAGATATGGAGTTGAATATGTATCTCAGTACATATTTAAAGGCTCCAAAGTGAGCTGTATCTAGAGGATAATGTTCTAGAGATTGGCTATCTTGTATAAAATATCAAAACTTCAAATATCTCATACTGATATATATGTGTTTAATGCCATTTTAAGGTACATCCTCTTTGATAGACTTTTGTCAGCTTTGAATCCCTCTGGGCAACAAACATTCCTCAAAGGGATTGGAAAGTGTTAATTGGAATAACTCTTTGTTATAAAAAATTCAATCACTAATTTAGATTGGAAGGCCCTGAAACCACCAAATATAAGCTGCAAACACTCCTTTACTATATAACCCCAGCCCTAAACAAAATTACCATGAAAATGAGAAGGATAGCATAATCCACACTTTCTTAATTTCAATTTCTTTTTTTTTTCTTAACATCTTTATTGGAGTATAATGGCGGTACAACGTTGTGTTAGTTTCTACTGTATAAAAAACTGAATCAGTTATATGTATACATATATCACCATAACCCCTCCCTCTTGTGTCTCCCTCCCACCTTCTGAATCCCACCCCTCTAGGTGGTCACAAAGCACCGAGCTGATCTCCATGTGCTATGTGGCTGCTTCTCACTAGCTATCTATTTTACATTTGGTAATGTATATATGTCCATGGCACTCTCTCACTTTGTCCCAGCTTACCCATACTATCCCCTTGTCCTCAAGTCCATTCTCTACATCTGCGCCTTTTTTTTTTTATACAAAATTTACCCTCTTACCCATTTTTTTTAATCAATTTATTTATTTTATTTATGGTTGTGTTGGGTCTTCGTTTCTGTGCGAGGGCTTTCTCTAGTTGCGGCAAGTGGGAGCCACTCTTCATCGCAGTGTGCGGGCCTCTCATTATTGCAGCCTCTCTTGTTGCGGACCACAGGCTCCAGATGCACAGGCTCAGTAATTGTGGCTCACGGGCGTAGTTGCTCTGCGGCATGTGGGATCTTCCCAGACCAGGGTTCGAACCCGTGTCCCCTGCATTGGCAAGCAGATTCTCAACCACTGCGCCACCAGGGAAGCCCCTACATCTCCATCTTTATTCCTGTCCTGCCCTGGGCGCATCAGAACCATTTTTTTTCTTTTTTTTTAGATTCCATATATATGTGTTAGCATACGGTATTGTTTTTCGCTTTCTGAATTACTTCACTATGTATGACAGACTATAGGTCCATCCACCTCACTACAAATAATTCAATTTCATTTCTTTTTTTTTTAATTTTTTTAAAAATTTCATTTCTTTTTATGGCTGAGTAATATTCCATGGTATATATGTGCCATATCTTCTTTATCCATTCACCTGTCAATGGACACTTAGGTTATTTCCATGTCCTGGCTATTGTAAATAGAGCTGCAATGAACATTGTGGTACATGACTCTTTTTAAATTATGGTTTTCTCAGGGTATATGCCCACTAGTTGGATTGCAGTATCATATGGTGGTTCTATTTTTAGTTTTTTAAGGAACCTCCATACTGTTCTCCATAGTGGCTGTATCAATTTACATTCCCACCAACAGTGCAAGAGGGTTCCCTTTTCTCCACACCCTCTCCAGCATTTATTGTTTGTAGATTTTTTGATGATGGCCATTCTGACTGCTGTGAGGTGATACCTAACTGTAGTTTTGATTTGCATTTCTCTAATGATTAATGATGTTGAGCAACCTTTCATGTGTTTGTTGGCAATCTGTATATCTTCTTTGGAGAAATGTCTATTTAAGTCTTCTGCCCATTTTTGGATTGGGTTGTTTGTTTTTTTGATATTGAGCTGCATGAGCTGCTTGTAAATTTTGGAGATTAATCCTTTGTCAATTGCTTCATTTGCAAATATTTTCTCCCATTCTGAGGGTTGTCTTTTCATCTTGTTTATGGTTTCCTTTGCTGTGCAAAAGCTTTTAAGTTTCATTTGGTCCCATTTGTTTATGTTTTTTTTTTGTTTCCATTTCTCTAGGAAGTGGGTCAAAAAGGATCTTGCTGTGATTTATGTCCTAGAGTGTTCTGCCTATGTTTTCCTCTAAGAGTTTGATAGCATCTGGCCTTACATTAAGGTCTTTTATCCATTTTGAGTTTTTTTTTGTGTAGGGTGTTAGGAAGTGTTCTAATTGCCTTATTTCATATTTAGCTGTCCATTTTCCCCAGCACCACTTATTAAAGAGGCTGTCTTTTCTCCATTATATATTCGTGCCTCCTTTATAATATAAGGTGACCATATGTGCGTGGGTTTATCTCTCGGCTTTCTATCCTATTCCACTGACTTATATTTCTGTTTATGGATGCGTACCATACTGTCTTGATTACTTTAGCTTTTTATTATAGTCTGAAGTCAGGGAGCCTGATTCCTCCAGCTCCATTTTTCTTTCTCAAGATTGCTTTTTCTACTCGGGGTCTTTTGTGTTTCCATACAAATTGTGAAATTTTTTGTTCTAGTTCTGTGAAAAATGCCATTGGTAGTTTGATAGGGATTGCATTGAATCTGTAGATTGCTTTGGGTAGTAGAGTCATTTTCACAATGTTGATTCTTCCAATCCAAGAACATGGTATATCTCTCCATCTGTTTGTATCATCTTTAATTTCTTTCATCAATGTCTTGCAGATTTCTGCATACAGGTCTTTTGTCTTCTTAGGTAGGTATATTCCTAGGTATATTATTCTTTTTTTTGCAGTGATAAATGGGAGTGTTTCCTTAATTTCTCTTTCAGATTTTTCATCATTAGTGCATAGGAATGCAAGAGATTTCTGTGCATTAATTTTGTATCCTGCTACTTTACCAGATTCATTGATTAGTTCTAGTAGTTTTCTGGTAGCATCTTTAGGATTCTCTCTGTATAGAATCATGTCATCTGCAAACAGTGACAGCTTTACTTCTTCTTTTCTAATTTGGATTCCTTTTATTTCTTTTTCTTCTCTGATTGCTGTGGTTAAAACTTCCAAAACTATGTTGAATAATAGTGGTGAGAGTGGACAACCTCGTCTTGTTCCTGATCTTAGTGGAAATGGTTTCAGTTTTTCACCATTGAGAATGATGTTGGCTGTGGTTTTGTCATATATGACCTTTATTATTTTGCAGAAAGCTCCCTGTTTGCCTACTTTCTGGAGGGTTTTTTATTATAAATGGGTGTTGAATTTTGTCAAAAGCTTTTTCTGCATCTATTAAAATGATCATATGGTTTTTCTCCTTCAATTTGTTAAAATGGTTTATCACCTTGAGTTGCATATATTGAAGATTCCTTGAATTCCTGGTATAAACCCCTCTTGATCATGGTGTATGATCCTTTTAATGTGCTGTTGGATTCTGTTTGCTAGGATTTTTTGAGAATTTTTGCATCTATTTCATCAGTGATATTGGCCTGTAGTTTTCTTTTTTTGCAACATATTTGTCTGGTTTTGGTATCAGGGTGATGGTGGCCTCGTAAAATGTTTTTGGTAGTGTTCCTCCTTCTGCTATAATTGGAAGAATTTGAGAAGGATCGGTGTTAGCTCTTCTATAAATGTTAGATAGAATTCGCCTGTGAAGCCATCTGGTCTTTGACTTTTGTTTGTTGGAAGACTTTTAATCACAGTCTCATTGTCAGTGTTTGTGATTGGTCTGTTTATATTTTCTATTTTTTCCTGGTTCAGTCTCGGAAGGTTGTACATTTCTAAGAATTTGTCCATTTCTTCCAGGTTGTCCATTTTATTGGCATATAGTTGCTTGTAGCAATCTCTCATGATCCTTTGTATTTCTGCCGTGTCAGTTGTTACTTCTCCTTTTTCGTTTCTAATTCTATTGGTTTTAGTCTTCTCCCTTTTTTTCTTGATGAGTCTGGCTAATGGTTTATCAATTTTGTTTATTTTCTCAAGAACCAGCTTTTAGTTTTATTGATGTTTGCTCTTGTTTCCTTCATGTCTTTTTCATTTCTTTCTGATCTGAGCTTTATGATTTCTTTCCCTTTGCTAACTTTAGTGGTTTTTTTGCTCTTATTTCTCTAAATGCTTTAGGTGTAATGTTAGGTTTTTTATTTGAGATGTTTCTTTTTTCTTGAGGTAGGATTGTATTGCTATAAATGTGGTAAATGTAAGAAAATTGTAATCATATCAAGTGTATTTTCCGACCACAATGCTATGAGACTAGATATCAATTCCAGGAAAAAATCTGTAAAACAATACAAACACATGGAGGCTAAACAATACACTACTAAATAACCATGAGATCACTGAAGAAATCAAAGAGGAAATCAAACAATACCTAGAAACAAATGAGAACGAAAACACGATGACCCAATACCTATGGGATGCAGCAAAAGCAGTTAATTTCAATTTCTGAATGCGATGATCAATCTCTTGCATTATTAAATTTCTGGACATAGATAAAGGATCATCCTTCACAGCTCCTCCAGCAACTGTATTTCTCTAAAACCGTATGAAATGATTTAGTTCAAAATTTAAAATATGGCTGTTTGTTTTTGGCCTGTCTCTTGTACTTGTAAAAAGTACAAGTATGACTTTGCATTTAGACTGGTTCTCCATTAGTACAAGCTTTATAAATTTCTCTGCATATCCATGTCTTTTGTACATTTCCCTATTCTTGGTCAAATGCAAACTTTGTTGGATATATATTTTTTCCCATGGAGTCTCTGTTTAGTGGTAGAGTACAGCCATTGGTAAAACTTATGAAATTTTTCTAATCTGTCAGCTAAAAGTAGAAACATTAGGTTTTTTAGTATAGTGGTTAGATTCCCATCAATGCTTCCTTGATCTTGAGGTACAATTATGATGAACATGGTGAGCATATGAATGTGTGTGTTTTCTAATTTCTATTATATTAAGAGGAAGAATGATTCTTCAGAGACCAATTACCTGAATAAAAGCTGAACTGAGATCATCCATGCACCACAGAGCTGCCATCCTCTCCAGAAAAGGGTCAGCATTATTGGCCTCAGTTAATGGTAACCTTGATGTGCATTACAGTTACTGCTGCCTGAAGGTGTTACCATGGACACAGATATCAGCATATATTCAGGAGGAGTTATATAGTGAAAGAAAAATTCGGAGAATATAAAGTATCCATCACCGGATCTTGCAAAGAAGAAAAATATAAAATCTTCTGGCCATATTGTTATATGTGTTTCAAAAAGTTGTGTAACACTTTTTATTATCATTTTTTGAGTAATTGATATATGTCATGATTGTGCTAAACACCTTTCGGCAATTATAGCAATCCTCTGAAATAGACACCATCATTATTCCTATTTTCGGAAGAAATTGAAGCTCAGAGAAATGAATTAACTTACTCAAGATTATGCAGCCAGTAAGTGGTGTACGTGAAATTCAACTCTCGTCTGTTTTATCACAAAGTTGTACTCTAAAACTCTCTAATAGATTGTTGCAGATTTACAATATAGAGTAAGCCCTAATTTCTGGTTGGAAATAAGAACTCAAATAGAACAATGCTCAACACATGGTAGGTGCTTAACATCATTTTTTAAGTTAATTGTGAGTTTAAATTTTCTAAATGTGGTAAGCAGAATTCTAAGATGGCCCCCAAGATTTTCCACACACACCCCGTGTACACATCCTGTACAATACCTGGGACTATAAATATTATGGATCTTGCTCCCGTGATTAGGTTATGCTATATGGCACAGTTGACCTTGAGATAGGAAAATTACCTGAGTTAACCTGGGCTAATCACATGAACTCTTTAAAAGCAGCATCTTCTGTGTCTAGTTGTAGAAGTGGATGTCAGAGATTTGAAGCACTGGAAGGATTTAACATGTTGCTAGCTTGAATATGGAGGGGAACATACTGCAAGGAATATGGGTGGCTTTTAGTTGCTGAGAGTGGCCCCCAGTCTACAGTCAGAAAGGAAATGGTGACCTAGGTCCTATAACCACAAATAACTGAATTCTGTGAATGACAAGAATGAGATAGAAGGGAAATTTTCCTCAGAGACTCCAGATAAGAACTCAATTCAACCATTATCTTGATTTCAGCCCTGTGAGACCCTGAGCAGAGAACCCAGGCAGATGATGACTTATAGAATTATGAGCTAATAAATGAGTTTTGTTTTAAGCTGCTATGTCCATTACAAAGCAATAGAAAAATAATACACTAATTATAATATTAGTAACTATGGTACGTATAGTTCTTATTTTATTATGAGATTTTGTTTTTCAGGATTGTCAGTTGGCTTTTTCTATGAAGTGGCTGAACCTGTGTTTTAAAATTTCATGCAGAAAGAGTATCACAGCCAACAGAGAGATTTTATTGCCAATCTTTATACATTTGTGAAAATAGCCCAATACTTCTAAGATCAACAACAAATTGAATCACATGTACTTTTTCTCTTTAAACTCACCAAATTTCACTAACCAGTACATTTTTTCTGTTCTCTCTTTTATAGCCATAATACTGTGATTCAATATTATTAATCATTCTGATCTAGCATATTTTAGATAGACCTTTTGAAAAGTGGCAACCACAATGTCCAGCTATAACATTATTAACTGAATCTTTTGTACCTATTACTGCAATGCATGATATACATCTTAATAGCTACCTAGAAATAGAGTTATGTCTAAGAATCCAATCTGAATGACAATTCTACCAATTTAGGAGTTATAGAACAAATGATTTATGATATTAAATTGGAGAATTTGGGCTCTTTACTAATGTAATTTAAAAAATATATTTTTAACCTGTCGTAAAGGGCCACATTGGGAATTTCAATAGTGATAGAAAGCAACGAATATATCAGAAATGATGGGGAAGTAGGTAAAATTGATGCAGCTTCTGGCTTATGCTTCAACATGATCTGATCTTGAGCTTAGATTGCAGAAATGTCATTCCAAGTGATAGTGTCAGAGGTTGAGCAAATACAGCTTCGTTTTTATCCTAATGGGAATTTCCTAGGCTGAGAGCTAGGAAGAAAATCCTCGTTTAACTTGTAAACTGAGCAAATTTGATCTCAGAATCATTGAAAGAGAATAAATATGGAGTCCCAGGATGCCATTTTTATAAGTTATTATTCTGCCCATAAACACACTTTGAGTGCAAAAGCTGGCAGCTTTATCGAGTACCATACCTGCAGTTTGGTTGAAATGCTACTTACAACGCTATCAACTCCCACTGGATTTCTGCCACAAACACCAGTATCACTCAAAGCCTGGGATGGATTCTTGTAATTGTAAGACAACTTCATCAAAGGTCTTGATTCCAAATAGGAAGTAAGGACAACTGGGAAGTAAATGCAATAGCAGGTGTTGACTGCTTGCACAATCTGGATAATGTGATGAAAATATAAGAATGCACAACCAAAAATAAAATAGATAGCTAGTGGGAAGCAACCGCATAGCACAGGGAGATCAGCTCTGTACTTTGTGACCACCTAGAGGGGTGGGAGAGGGAGGGTGGGAGGGAGGGAGACGCAAGAGGGAAGAGATATGGGAACATATGTATATGTATAACTGATTTACTTTGTTATAAAGCAGAAACTAACACACCATTGTAAAGCAATTATACTCCAATAAAGATGTTTAAAAAAAAAAAGAATGCATATTTTCAGTATTCCTTCGTTCTAGCCAGAGAGCATATTATTATATTTTCTTCTGGGAAATTCAGTATTTCTTTAATCTTTGTACACTATATATATATATTTTAACATCTTTATTGGAGTATAATTGCTTAACAATGGTGTGTTACTTTCTGTTGTATGACAGAGTGAATCAGCTATACATATATCCCCATATCTCTTCCCTCTTGCATCACCCTCCCACCCTCTAGGCGGACACAAAGCACCGAGAAGATCTCTCTGTGCTATGCGGCTGCTTCCCACTAGCTATCTATTTTACGTTTGTATATATGACCATGCCACTCTGTCACTTCGTCCCAGCTTACACTTCCCTCTCCCTGTGTCCTCAAGTACATCTTCCACATCTGCGTCTTTACTCCTGTCCTGCCCCTAGGTGCATCAGAACTTTTTTTTTTTTTTAGGTTCCAAATATATGTTTTAGCATATGGTATTTGTTTTTCTCTTTCTGAGTTACTTCACTCTGTATGACAGATTCTAGGTCCATCCACCTCACTACAAATAATTCAATTTCGTTTCTTTTTATGGCTGAGTAAAGTTCCATTGTATATATGTGCCACATCTTCCTTATCCATTCACCTGTTGATGGACACTTAGGTTGCTTCCATGTCCTGGCTATTGTAAATAGAACTGCAATGACTGCAGTTGTACATGACTCTTTCTGAATTATGGTTTTCTCAGGGTATATGCCCAGTAGTGGGATTGCTGGTTCATATAGCAGTTTATTTTTAGTGTCTTAAGGAACCTCTATACTGTTCTCCATAATGGCTGTATCAATGTACATTCTCTGCAACAATGTATGAGGGTTCCCTTTACTCCACACCCTCTCCCTCTCCAGCATTTATTGTTTGTAGATATTTTGATGATGGCCATTCTGACTGGTGTGAGATGATACCTCATTGTAGTTTTGATTTGCATTTCTCTAATGATTAGTGATGTTGAGCATCCTTTCATTTGTTTGTTGGTAATCTGTATATCTTCTTCGGAGAAATGTCTATTTAGGTCTTCTGCCCATTTTTGGATTAGGTTGTTTGTTTTTTTGATATTGAGCTGCATGATCTGCTTGTAAATTTTGGAGATTAATCCTTTGTCAGTTGCTTCATTTGGAAATATTTCCTCCTATTCTGAGGGTTGTCTTTTCATCTTGTTTATGGTTTCCTAGGCTGTGCAAAAGCTTGTAAGTTTCATGAGGCCAATTTGTTTATTTTTGTTTTTATTTCCATTTCTCTAGGAGGTGGGTCAAAAAGGATCTTGCTGTGATTTATGACATAGAGTGTTCTGCCTATGTTTTCCTCTAAGAGTTTTATAGTGTCTGGCTTTACTTTTAGGTTCTTAATTCATTTTGAGTTTATTTTTGTGTAGAGTGTTAGGGAGTGTTCTAATTTCATTCTTCTACATGTAGCTCTCCAGGTTTCCCAGCACCACTTATTGAAGAGGCTGTCTTAACTCCATTGTATATTCTTGCATCCTTTATCAAAGATAAGGTGACCATATGTGCATGGGTTTATCTCTGGGCTTTCTATCCTGTTCCACTGATCTGTATTTCAGTTTTTGTGCCAGTACCATACTGTCTTGATTACTGTAGCATTGTATTATAGTCTGCAGTCAGGGAGCCTGATTCCTCCAGCTCCATTTTTCTTTCTCAAGATTGCTTTGGCTATTCAGGCCCTTTTGTGTGTCCATACAAATTGTGAATTTTTTTTGTTTTTGTTTTGTGAAAAATGCCATTGGTAGTTTGAATAGTGATTGCATTGAATCTGTAGATTGCTTTGGGTAGTATAATCATTTTCACAATGTTGATTCTTCCAATTAAAGAACATGGTATATCTCTCCATCTGTTTGTATCATCCTTAATTTCTTTCATCAGTGTCTTATAGTTTTCTGCATACAAGTCTTTTGTCTCCTTAGATAGGTTTATTCCTAGGTATTTCATCTGTTTTGTTGCAATGGTAAATGGGAGCGTTTCCTTAATTTCTCTTTCAAATTTTTCATTTTTAGTGTATAGAAGTGCAAGAGATTTCTGTGGATTAATTTTGTATCCTGCTACTTTACCAACTTCATTGATTAGCTCTGGTAGTTTTCTGGTAGCATCTTTAGGATTCTCTCTGTATAGTATCATGTCATCTGAAAACAGTGACAATTTTACTTCTTCTTTTCCAATTTGAATTCCTTTTATTTCATTTTCTTCCCTGATTGCTGTGGCTAAAACTTCCAAAACTATGTTCAGTAGTAGTAGTTAGAGTAGGCAACCCTGTCTTGTTCATTATCTTAGTGGAAAAGATTTCAATTTTTCATATTTTAGAAAGATGTTGGCTGTGGGTTTGTCATACATGGCCTTTATTACGTTGAGGTAAGTTCCAGCATGCATCCTTTCTGGAGGGTTTTTATCATAAATGGGTGCTGAATTTTGTCAAAAGCTTTTCTGCATCTATTTACATGATCATATGCTTTTTATCCTTCAATTTGTTAATATGGTGTATCACATTGATTAATTTGCATATATTGAAGAATCCTTCCATTCCAGGGATAAACTCCACTTGATCATGGTGTATGATCCTTTTAATGTGCTGTTGGATTCTGTTTGCTAGTATTTTGTTGAGGATTTTTGCATCTATGTTCATCAGTGATATTGGCCTGTAGTTTTCTTTTTTTCTGACATTTTTGTCTGGTTTTGGTATCAGGGTGATGGTGGCCTCGTAGAAAAAGTTTTGGAGTGTTCCTCCATCTGCTACATTTTGGAAGAGTTTGAGAATGATAGGTGTTACCTCTTCTCTAAATGTTTGCTAGAATTAACCTGTGAAGCCATGTGGTCCTGGTTTTTTGTTTGTTGGAAGATTTTTAATCACATTCTCAATTTCAGTGCTTGTGATTGGTCTGTTTATATTTTCTATTTCTTCCTGGTTCTGTCTCAGAAGGTTGTGCTTTTCTAATAATTTTTCTATTTCTTCCAGGTTGTCCATTTTATTGGCATATAGTTGCTTGTAGTAATCTCTCATGATACTTTGTACTTCTGCTGTTTCAGTTGTTACTTCTCCCTTTTCATTTCTAATTCTATTGATTTGAGTCTTCTCCCTTTTTTTCTTGATGAGGCTGGCTAATGGTTTATCAATTTTGTTTATCTTCTCATAGAACCAGCTTTTAGTTTTATTGATGTTTGCTATTGTTTCTTTAATGCCTTTTTCATTTTTCTCTGATCTGATCTTTATGATTTCTTTACCTCTGCTAACTTTGGGGTTTTTTTTTTGTTGTTGTTGCTTTTCTTTCTGTAATTGCTTTAAGTGGAAGTTTAGGTTGTTTATTTTAGGTTTTTCTTGTTTCTTGAGGTAGGATTGTATTGCTATAAACTTCCCTCTTAGAACTGCTTTTGCTGAATCCCATAGGTTTTTGGTCATCGTGTTTTCATTGTCATTTGTTTCTAGGTATTTTTGGATTTCCTCTTTGATTTCTTCAGTGATCTCTTGGTTATTTAGTAGTGTATTGTTTAGCCTCCATGTGTTTGTATTTTTTACAGTATTTTTCCTGTAATTGATATCTAGTCTCATAGTGTTGTTGTCGGAAAACATACTTGATATGATTTCAAATTCCTTAAATTTACCAAGGCTTGATTTGTGACCCACGATATGATCTATCTTGGAGAATGTTCCATGAGAAGAAAGTATATTCTGTTGCTTTTGGATGGACTGTCCTATAAATATCAACTAAGTCCATCTTGTTTAATGTATCATTTAAAGCTTGTGTTTCCTTATTTATTTTCATTTTCGATGATCTGTCCATTGGTGGAAGTGGGGTGTTAAATTCCCCTACTATGATTGTGTTACTGTCAATTTCCCCTTTTATGGCTGTTAGCATTTGCCTTATGTATTGAGGTGCTCCTATGTTGGGTGCATAAATATTTACAATTGTTATATCTTCTTGGATTGATCCCTTGATCATTATGTAGTGTCCTTCTTTGTCTCTTGTAATAGTCTTTATTTTAACACCTATTTTGTCTGATATAAGAATTGCTACTCCAGCTTTCTTTTGATTTCCATTTGCATTGAATATCTTTTTCCATCCCCTCACTTTCAGTTTGTATGTGTCCCTAGGTCTGAAGTGGGTCTCTTGTAGACAGCATATATATGGGTCTTGTTTTTGTTTCCATTCAGCTAGTGTCTGTCTTTTGGTTGGAGCATTTATTTTTTATTTATTTATTTTTTGGCTGTGTTGGATCTTTGTTGCTGCACGCGGGTTTTCTCTAGTTGTGCCGAGCAGGGCCTACTCTTTGTTTCGGTGCGCAGGTTCGCCGGCTCAATAGTTGTGGCCCATGAGCTTAGTTGCTCCGTGGCATGTGGGATCTTCCCAGACCAGGGATCAAACCCATGTACCCTGCCTTGGCAGGTGGATTTTTAACCACTTTGCCATCCTGGAAGCCCCTGGTTGGAGCATTTAATCTGTTTACATTTAAGGTGATTATCGATATGTATATTCCTATTATCATTTTCTTAATTGTTTTCGGTTTATTATTGTAGGTCTTTTTGTTCTCTTGTTTCCTGCCTAGAGAAGTTCCTTTATCATTTGTTTTAAAGCTGGTTTGGTGGTGCTGAACTCTCTTAACTTTTGCTCGTCTGTAAAGCTTTTAATTTCTCCTTTGAATATGAATGAGATCCTTGGTGGGTAGAGTAATCTTGGTTGTAGGTTTTTCCCTTTCATCACTTTAAATATGTCCTGCCACTCCCTTGTGGCTGGCAGATTTTCTGCTGAAAGATCAGCTGTTAACCTATGGAGATTCCCTTGTATATTATTTGTTGTTTTTCCCTTGCTGCTTTTAATATTTTTTCTTTGTATTTAATTTTTGATAGTCTGACGAATATGTGTCTTGGCATGTTTCCCCTTAGCTTTATCCTGTATTGGACTCTCTGCACTTCCTGGACTTGATTGACTATTTCTTTTGCTGTATTAGGGAAGTTTTCAACTATAACCTCTTCAAATATATTCTCAGTCCCTTTTCTTATCTCTTCTTCTTCTGGGACCCCTAAAATTCGAATGTTGGTGCATTTAATATTGTCTCAGATATCTCTGAGACTGTCCTCAATTTGTTTCATTCTTTTTTCTTTATTCTGCTCTGCCATAGTTATTTCCTCTCTTTTATCTTCCAGGTCACTTCTCCGTTCTTCCTCCGTTCTTCTGCTATTGATTCCTTCTACAGAATTTTAATTTCATTTATTGTGTTGTTCATGATTGTTTGCTTGCTGTTTAGTTCTTCTAGGTCCTTGTTAAACGTTTCTTGTGTTTTCTCCATTCTATTTCCAAGATTTTGGATCACCTTTACTATCATTACTCTGAATTCTTTTTCAGGTAGACTGCCTATTTCATCTTCATTTGTTTGGTCTGGTGGGTTTTTACCTTGTTCCTTCATCTGCTGTGTATTTCCCTGTCTTCTCATTTTGCTTAACTTACTGTGTTTGTGGTCTCCTCTTCGCAGGCTGTATGTCCGTAGTTCCCGTTGTTTTTGGTGTCTTCTTCCCGTGGGTAAGGTTCTTTCAGTGGGTTGTGTAGGCTTCCTGGTAGAGGGCACTGGTGCCTGTGTTCTGGTGGATGAAGCTGGATATTGTCTTTCTCGTGGGCAGGACCATGTCCGGTGGTGTGTTTTGGGGTGTCTGTGAACTTAATGATTTTAGGCTGCTTCTCTGCTAATGGGTGGGGTTGTGTTCCTGTCTTGCTAGTTGTTTGACATAGGGTGTCCACCACTGTAGATTGCTCATCCTTGAGTGGAGCTGGGTCTTAGTGTTTAGATGGAGATCTCTGGGAGAACTTTCACCGTTTGAGATCATGTGGGGTCCAGAGGTCTCTGGTTGACCAATGTCCTGAACTCGGTTCTCCCACCTCAGAAGCTCAGGCCTGACACCTGGCCAGAACACCAAGACCTTGCCAGCCACACAGCCAAATTCATCTGAGCTCCCTCAGGAGGTGGATGGGCACAGGAGGCCTTTGCTGGTACCAAGGCTCTGGATCCTCATAGACTTCAGGTGAAGGAGAGGAATCTGCTCTGGTCTCTTCACTGGTCAGCCATAACTGTCAACTAAAAAAATATGTACAACCTAAAAGTTGAGAATTATGTTTTATTCAGCAGGAATTTTTCATACTTCAAGCCTGGGAGGCAACATCTCAAATAACCTTGAGAGAATTGTTTTCTGTGCTCTATATTAGTCAGGATTTTCTACATTTAAGCTGAACCAGAAAATAGTACAGTTGGGTCATATAATCTATATTTTGCAGCCTAAAGGTCACCACATGATTTCAGTGAAATAAATTATTCAGAAAACAGTTTGGGGCTCTATGATAATTCTTAGTGTCTGCTTCTCCTTTACTGACCTATGTCTTCTGATCTGCATTACTCAGAGTTCAAAATAAGAAGAAGCCTTAATTTTCTTTGGGAACATTGTCCTACTTACATTGTCACCAGAAAGAATTGGGTAATAGCTATGTTGTACAGAATTTACAGGCAAAGATTATGCAGTATTTTTAAGGAAAGATCTCCCTGTGCTGTAGTCATGAAAGTAAAGAAAGGAAAGATAGGTATATGTAGACAGAAGGTAAAATATCATTGCACTCTGTTACCTTTCTTGTTTATAACATTCAATTATTTTCTTATAATTGTGATCTGAAGTTAATCATACTCTTCTATGCCTTACTTACATAAATGAACAGACCAATTCAATTAAGAAGGCTCAAAAGAAGTATTTGAGAGTAGTTGGTCAATAGATTTAGGAAAAGAGATGACTGAAAGAAAAGAAGGCAGACAGTGGTACTAAGCCCAATTCATTGCTTAAAATAACAGAAGTATTTGGCTCGGCTTTTTTCCAATTTTTGTTAAGCTTATCCTCCATTTACCAGAGACCATTAAATATCCTCCCAAAACAGGGATTAACAAGCTACATCCTGTGGGCAAAACTTGGCCTGCCATCTGTTTTTTATTTTATTTTTTTTGAGCAATATTTTTTGGGGGAATGAAGTTATAACCATTGGTTTAGTCTATGGCTATTTTTGCCCCACAGCAGCACAACTGAATAGCTGCAACTGTATAGCCCTCAAGTCTAAAGTAGTTCTTTCTGACATTTTACAGAAAAAGTTTGCTAACCCTTGTCTTAAAATTTAGCCTTTCCCTATTTTCACCTCCATCAGCTTCTCTAGGACAGATGTTTTCCAGAAGATAATGCATATAAGTAGCTATCATTCAGTACTCTGAGACTTAGTGTCACATTACCCTTTGAGCAGGTGAAGTTCTTCCACGTAACCAGTTTCTTAAGTATGTAATTTAGTTTTTATACTTGTGTTTGAATCATTTTTCTTTGTAAGCTGCCTAGTACTTCAGGATCTAGGTTTCACCTTTGCTTTGGTTTGTATCCCTCTGCCCCAAACCTTATTACTGAACCCCAGAACAATGACTATAGTTCTATTACCCACTTGATAACTTCCATCCTGCCTCTTGCTTACCTAGGTTTTGAGTATCACTACCCCACAGCTGTTATCCATCCATTAGTGGAGGCATATGGCCACCTGTATGCTTGTGTGGGCTTCAAAGTATAGCTATCATTCACTTTGAATGCTGTGCATTGGACGATGGATTGGGCTTTTAGCATCACTAACTGAGTTGGTCCAAATGAGTATTTCTCATCCAGGTATAAAGTTCTAGTTTCATATCCCAGTCGTCCAAGTTTTCTTCACCCTATCATGGGTAAGTACCTGTACTGAAGCAAGAAAAAAATATAAAAGTGGAGTTAGAAATTTCAGTGGAGTAAAAAGGAGGATGGTTTTGCCACTAGCACAGACTTATCCACAGAAAATGTATATATAGAAAAAATAGTTTCTTGCCTTTTGTAAGGGAGTGAAATAAAATCCTATCTCATTTTTAATTGTTTCAATATTAACATTACGTATCCAATGGGAGAAGCAATTATTTATAGTAGGGGGAGAAATAAACAATTAGTAATTTGGTAGAGAGCCTTGGACCTCAAAGGGGAAAATGTAATTTTAGGCTACAGATAATGAGTGGCCTCTGGTGGAGGTGATGGACTTGGGAGAAGAGATTGGATTGGAGAGCACAGGGATTGTTTCCAGTGCACCAATAGAGTGGAAAATCTCACTAAGAGGCAAGGGAAAGAAAGTCCCTCCCAAACTGATTAAAACTACTATGTATACCAGTTCTCACTGAGAATAAGCATGCTCAACAGACTAGTCAAAATCCCAAGTAGTGCAAGAGTATGTATAGACCTTACACAATGTATATACTGCAAGGGATAAGGCTCTCCTTGAGTATCAATAGTGGTTCAATCTTTTTTTTTCAAAAGGGAATCTCATTCCATGGATTGGTTGAACTTTTTCAACAAGATGTAACTATTTGTGTACTTTCACCTTCTAGAACAGCACAACATCATTGTAGGAGAATCTTGAAAGGATTCCCAGTATCAATGAGCCCTATTGTTTTGGTTGCACTCTTAAGGGAAATTTAACTTTGTCATGATTTAGAGAGAGAGAGAAGGGGAGAGAGACAGAGACAAAGACACAGAGTGAGAGAGTGAAGAAACAGAAACATTCTCATTGTCTCCTAAACTTCATTATTTTCACCAAGAATGCTTGTAGTACGTAAGAATATCTGACAAAATCCATTTGTTTAGCTCATCATGTATTATGGCATTATATTTCTATAGAGTCAGTCTCTATAAATGAATCTTTTTTTAAATTTATTTATTTATTTTTGGCTGTGTTGGGTCTTTTCTTTTTAACATATTTACAATGTTGTGTTAGTTTCTGCTGTATAACAAAGTGAATCAGATATATGTATACATATATCTTCATATACCCTCCCTCTTGCATTCTCTCCCACCCTCCCTATCCCACCCCTCTAGGTGGTCACAAAGCCCTAGCTGATCTCCCTGTGCTATGCAACTGATTCCCACTAGCTATCTATTTTACATTTGGTAGTGTATATATGTCAATGCTACTCTCTCAAGTCGTTGTTGCTGCTTGCGGGCTTTCTCTAGTTGCAGCAAGCGGGGGCTACTGTTTGTTGCGGTACACGGGCTTCTCATTGCGGTGGCTTCTCTTGTTGTAGAGCACAGGCTCTAGGCACGCAGGCTTCAGTAGTTGTGGCACACAGGCTCAGTAGTTGTGGCTCGCAGGCCTAGTTGCTCCATGGCATGTGGGATCTTCCTGGACCATGGCTCGAACACGTGTCGCATGCATTGGCAGGCAGATTCTTAACCACCGAACCACCAGGGAAGTCCCTATAAATGAATCTTAAATGAAGTTCACCTTTATATTAATTGATAGGGAAAATATTTATGATTGTGGTATCAGACTGTGAAATCTGGTCTTGGAAGCAGCTTCCTTTATTCAAGTTGAACATGAACTATATGGCAGAGAAAATTTCAAGTCTTGATGACGTATCTCCCATGGAGTTGAGGTTAAAACCTGCTCTGCAGGAGCTGGCTGGATGGAACAAAATAAGCAGCCTTTGTGACCTCTTTTGTAATTAGTACCTCATGTTAATTCAGATATCATTTCAAAACCTAAAAAGCCATTCACTATGCAGCCTGACCTTCCAAGTAATCTTCAGCAAGAAAACCTGAAGTAAAAGTTTTGGAAAATAATAGCAAGAACAGAAGGCAAAACTGAAGATAAGTAAGGAGCACAAATACAAAAGGAGGTATGTGTGAAAATTCTTTTGTTGATTGCTTAAAGAAAACCTACTTTTGACTAATCATTTCAAATTCTATATGCCTGCAAATGAATTAGCATCTTTTTACAAAGTTACCTATTTTCCACCTCTATATAAATGATCCAAGCAAGCTAAGAACCCCATAATCAACTTGAAAGTTTTCATCTCTTTTGTCCTTTCAATATACTCTTTCAAGAAGTGCCGTGGATTCTTCTGTTAAATAGATACTCGTGTCCTGTCACAATATTTCCCTTGCCATAATCCTGGTTTTAGGACTAAGTATCTTTAACATGGATTTATACAATAATATCTTTTTCCAAACTCAAACTCCAGTAGCCACTGCCTGTCTTCCAATCTCCTTTGTATATTCATTGCCAGAATAATCTTGCTATAAAATACAACAATGAACTATGTTGCTTTTATGCTTAAGAATCCACAATGGCTTACTAGTGCCTAAAATGTCAAGTTTAATCTCTTTCTTTACACTATAGCCTCAGTTTATCTATCCAGGTAGCTCTTTCCTGTATAGCACAAGCCATTCACTCTAGCCACAGCAAGATTTACACTATTGTACTCTGTGTCATATTAATTCCCCTTACCCAAAATAGTAACTTTTTAAACATTTTTTGAAACGTTATCATATGCCAACCATGAAACTAAATTCCTTTCACAAATTTTCTCTAACATTCACAAAGTCCATGTAAAGTAAGAATTGTCATCCCTGAATATCTGAGAGTTAATTAATTTGCTTAGGGTTAATCAACTTGTAGCAGAGTGAAGATTAACATCCACTTTGATATGATCCCAAAGCCTGTGCTCTTTCCTCTCTGTGACACCAAAATCTGTGATCATGTGGTCGCTTTCTGCTAGTAACATTCTAACCTTTCTCACCCTCCCTTGTACTTATAGAAATTTACACTTCCCATCACTAACCACCTCTCCCCACCCACCATCAAAAATAACCACTAATCTGGCTTCTGACACCATATATTATTTTAACACATATGAAATAGGACATTATGTATTCTTTTATGCCTGGATTATTTTATGTAATATTATGTTTGTAAGATTCAACCATATTGTTGTGTGTACTTGTAATTTTCTCATTCTCCTTGCTTTATACAGCATTCCATTTTGTGAAAATACCATGATTTAGATCTCATTTGCTTATGAATAATGTTTATAAAGGCAAGTTTCAAGAGCTACTAGAACTCTTATAAACTGTTTGTGGGAAGGTAAATTGGCACAAACACTTTGAAAATTGTTGGCAGTTTATCCTAAAGTGAAAATGTACATACCTTTTGAGACAGCAATTCCACTCCTAAATGTATACTTAACATGTAAATTATATGTTTCCATCAAAAGGAAGAAATGAGAATAGGAGCACAATTTATTGCCTTTTTCAGTTTAGTCATTCTGCAAAGTATATAATGTTCTCGAGACTTGGTTTTATTTGAATTTGTCTTGATGAAAAATGACACGTATTGCAAATTTCGATATCATTTTTATAAGGTACTTATTTAAGTCTTTTGTCCATTTAAAAATTGTATTGTCTCTTTTTTTCTATTTATTTGAAATAGTTTTTTTTAATATGTATTCTGGATATCAATATTTTTTGGTGGGGATTTATATATTTTGGGAATACTTCTCTCACTTTGTGGGTTACCTTTTCACTCTTTCATTAGTATCTTTTTATGAAGAGAAGTCTTAAAAATAATAATATAGTCAAATTTTCCTCTTTATGATTG
Source organism: Balaenoptera musculus (assembly GCF_009873245.2). Lineage (NCBI taxonomy): Eukaryota > Metazoa > Chordata > Mammalia > Artiodactyla > Balaenopteridae > Balaenoptera > Balaenoptera musculus. The sequence continues at coordinate 83,286,225 of NC_045806.1, read as the reverse complement.
GTAATTTTAGTTTTCTGTGTGCAAATGGACATGAACATGTTCTTACATATTTTCCTGTAAAAGTTTCATTATCTGTCATATTTATATATTCTGTTTAGTCTTTTTTGTTTATAATGATATATAGAAGCAAAAATTTATTTTCTCCACATTGGATAGCAAATTGACCCAGTATAATTTACTGAAATTCCATACTTTTCACAGTGCTATGTAATTTCAATTTCATCATATACCAGGTGATTGACATAGGTATTTTCTATTTCTGGACCCTTCTACATGGTCCATTAGTCTATTTGTCTATTCTTGTGTCCGTATCCCACTTTTTTTTTTTTTAGTATCCCACTTTTTAATTTCTATAAGAAGTCATGACTCGGACATTATAAGCCTTCCAGCTTTGTTTTTCTTCCGGACTGCCTTACTATTCGCTGCCATTTGCATTTCTATATACATTTTTAAATCAGCTCATTATGTTCGACAAAAATTCTGTTGGGATTTTGATTGGTTTTGATTTGAATCTATATATCAGTTTTTGGAGAACGTACATCTTAATATAAAGTTCTCTAATCCAGGACCAGGAATTTATTCAGGTTATCAGTTTTTCTCAGTGATATTTTTGTACTTTTCCATGTAGAAACCTTGCATATCTCTTTTTAGAATTATTTCCTAGGTACTTAATATTTTAATGGTATCTTAAATGGTATTATAATTAAAGTATAAATTTTAATGTTCCTGCTAGTATATGGATAAAATGATACTTTATATTGATCTTGTAAGTGCTGATCTCATTAAATTCCATTATTAATTCCAGGAGTTTCTAATATTTTTTGAGATTTTATATGCTCATTGACAAGTCCTATGTGAATGATTGTTTTATTGCTTTTCCAATGTCTTATCCAATTAGTTAGAACTTCCATTAAATAATAAATATAAGTGGTACTGGTGGTCATCCTTGAATAATTATAACATCAGGGGTTAAGTGTTCCATATTTCACCATTAAATTAATATTTTCTATAAATTTCAGTGGGCACTGTCTACCAAACTAAATAAGCTCTCTTCCTAATTTTGAGTTTTACCATAAATGGGTGTTCAGTGTTATCAAATATTTTGCCTGCCTCTATGAGATGATCATATTTTTCCTCCTTTAGTATGCTAATGTGTAGAATTATACTGATTGATTTCCAAATGTTAAACCAACCTTGCATGAATAAACTCTAATTGGTCATGATGCATTATTCTTTTTATATATCACTGGATTATAATTGCTAATATTTTGTTGAAGAATTTTTGCATCTAAGTTTAATATGGCCTATCATCTTTCTTTCCTGCAATGTCCTTTTCAGGTTTTGGTATTATGGTTATGCTAGGCTTATATAAAGTGTTGGAAAATGTTTCCATTTTTGTGTAAGACTGGTACCATTCATAAGTGTTTGCCAGAATTCACCAGGCAAACCATCCAGGATTAGAATTTTCTTCTTAGGAAGGTTTTTAATTACAGATTTATTTTAATTAATAAATGATCTTGCTATTCAGATTTTGCATTTCTTTTTGTATCAGTTTTAGCAAATTATGTCTTTCAAGGAATTTGTCCATTTCATTTAATGTGTTAACTTTTTTGGAATAAAGTTGCTTATAATATGCTCTTATGCTTTAATGTATGCAGGGTCTTCAAGATGACTCCTTTTTTATTTCCTATATTGGTGATTTGTGCATTCTCTATTTCTTGATCATTCTTGCTATGGGTTTATTAATTTTATTAATGTCATAAAAAATAAATGTGTGACTGTGTTGAATTTTCTCCATTGTATATCAGTTTTCTATTTCTGTTTTTAAGTTTATATTTCCTGTTCCTCTATTTTCCTCGTTTTATTTGTTGTACTTTTTCTACCTTCTTGAATTGGAAATTGAGATCAATGACTTTTAACTTCTTTCACCTCTCTAATATATGAATTTAAAGCTATAAATAATCTCCCAGTTTTGTTGCATCTCACACATTGTGATTTGTCATATTACCATAATCATTCATTTTATCTTTTAATTTACACTCATTCATCCATTGACCTACGAGTTATTTAGATTTACATTGTTTCCATGCATTTCGATATTTTCTAGTTTTTTTTTTTGTTATTGAATGCCTATTTAATTATACTCTGTCACACTCTGTGTGATATCAAATCTTTGCAATTACTTTTTAGCATGGTAAAGTAGACATAACATAAAATTAACCAATTAACTATTTTAAATATACATTTTAATGGAATTAAGTACAGTCAAATTGTTGTACAACTATTATCACTATCCATTTCCAGAACTTTTTCATAACTGAAACTCTGTATTCATTAAACAAGAATAGCCCATTTCCCCCTCCTCAACCACTGGCAAGAACATTGTATTTTCTGTCTATGAATTTGACTACTCTAGGTACTTCATGTAAGTGGAATCATACAATAATTGTCCTTTTGTATCTGGCTTATTTTATTTAGCATAATGTCCTCCCATTCATATTGTAGCAAGCATCAGAATTTCTTTCCTTTTTAAAGGTGAATGATATTCCACTATATGGCTATACCATAACTTGTTTAACCATCCATCCATTAATATACATTGAATTGTTTCCATTTTTAGGCTATTGTTAATAAAACTGCTATGAACATGGGCATACAAATATCTGTTCAAGTCCCTGCTTTCATTTATTTTGGGTATATACCCAGGAAAATTGCTAATTTGTATATTAATTCTGTTCAATTTTCTGAGGAACCACTGTATGGTTTTCCACAATGGCTTCACCATTTTACACAGCCACCAGTAATGCACAACAGTTCTAAGTTTTGTAATCCCCACCAACATTTGTTATGTGCTGTTTCTTTCGCTTTTGTTTCATTTTACTTTTTTCTTATTTATAACAGCAAATCTAATGGGTGCAAAGCAGTATCTCATTTTGCTTTTGTTTGGCATTTTCCTGATGACTAGTATGCTGACAATTTTTTTCATGTGCCTATTTACTTTCCGAATATCTTCTTCCAAGAAATGTCTATTACAGTCTTTGGCTTATTTTTAGAGTCACAAATGTAGAAAACAAACTTATGTTTACCCAGGTGGGAAAGGAGGGAAAGGGTAAATTAGGAGGTTTGGATTGATATATACACACTACCATATATAAAATAGATAACTAATAAGGACCTACTGTATATCACAGGGAATTTTACTCAATACACTGTAATGACCTATATGGGAAAAGAATCTAAAAAAGAGTGGATCTATGTATGTGAATAACTGATTCACTTTGTTGTACAACAGAAACTAACACAACACTGTAAATTACCTCTACTCCAATAAAAAATTATTTTAAAAGTCCTTGGGGGACTTTGCTGGTGGTCCAGTGTTTAAGGGGGCATGGGAGTAAAGATTAGATCCCTCGTTGGGAAACTAAGATCTCACATGTGGCCAACAACAAAAAAAAAGTCCTTGGCTCCTTTTTAAAGTGAGTTGTTTGTTGTTGTTGTTGTTGTTGAGTTGGAAGAGTTCTTTATATATCCTGGATATCAATCACTTATCAGATATATGATTTACAGGTATTTTTTCTCATTCTATGGGTTGCTTTTTGCCTCTATTAATAATGTCTTCTGATGCACAAGAGTTTTTAATTTTGATGAAGTTCAACTTATCTATTTTTTTTGTTATTGTTGCCTGTACTTTTGATGTCCTATTCAAGAAATCATTGCCAAGTCCTATATCATGAATCTTTTCCCCTATATATACTTCTAGGAGTTTTATACTTTTAGCTCTTACATTTATAACTTTGATCAATTTTGAGGGCTTTTTTTTGTGTGTGTATGTGTGTGTGTGTGTGTTTGTGAGTGTGTGTGTGTCTGTGTATGGTATAATATAAGGGTGTAACTTCATTCTTTTGCATGCAGACAACCAGTTTTTTCCACAAAATTTGTTGAAAAGACTATTTCCCCATTGAATGGTTTTGGAAATCCTGATGAAAATCATTTGACAATATGTGTGAGTGTGTACTTCTAGGCTCTCTCATCTATTTCTTGGTCTTATATGTCTGTTTTTATGTTATTATCACACTACTTTGATTACCGTAGTTTGTAGTAATATTTGAAATCAGAAAGTGTGAGACCTGAAAATTTGTTCATTTTCAACATTTTTTTTCATCATTTGGGGTCCCCTGGGAATTCATATAAATTTTAGTATGGATTGTTATATTTCTGCAAAAACTATCATTAGTATTTTAATAGGAATTGCATTGAATCTGCAGATCACTTTGGATAGTATCAACACATTAATTATATTAAATTTTTCAGTCCAAGAACATGAGATATATTTTGATAATTTTGTGTCTTTAATTTATTTCAACAATTTTACAATTTTCAGTGTAGAAGTCTTTCATCTCTGTGTTTAAATTTATTTCTAAGTATTTTTTTCTTTTTGATGCTATTGTTAACGGAATGTTTTTCTTAATTTCCTTTTTGGATTGGTCATTGTTGATCTATAGAAAGGAAACGTTTTCTTGTGTTGATTTCTATTGTGTAACTTAGCCTAATTTGTTTATTAGTTCTAACAAATTTTTTTGTGGAATGTTTAGGATTTTCTGCATAGATAATCATGTCCTCTGCAATCAGAGAAAATTTTACAACTTCCTTTACAATTCATATGCTTTATATTTGTTTTTCTTGCCTAATTACCCTGATGGATACATGATTTTCATTTAACAGTTCATTCTTTCATCAATTTAGATATATTATCCCACTGCATCTGGCCTCCAAGTTTTCTGCTAACAAATCCGTTGCTAATCTTATTGAAGATTTGTACACTACCAGTCACTATTTTCTTGCTGCTTTCAAGATTCTCTCTTTGTCTTGTCTTTCAAAATTTCAGTTATAATGTACCTTGATGCAGGTGTCTTTGACATATCCTATTTGGATTTCACTGAGCTTCTTGGATTTATAGATACATGTCTTTCCTCCAATTTGGGAAAATTTTCACCATTATTCCTTTAATTATCTCCTATCTTTTTCTCTCTCATGTCTTCTTCTGATACTCTCCTAATGATTATATTCATCTGCTTGATAGTTTATCATAGATTCCTTAGCCTCTGTTCACTTTCCTTTGTTTTTTTTTTCTTTTTGATACTTCGAATTAATCATTTTCAGTGTGCTTTTTAAAAGGTGGCTGACAATATTTCTGATAAATATGATGCAAAAATTATCAACAAAATATTAGTAAGCCAAATTCAACAATATATTAAAAGAATCATAAACCATGATGAAATGGGATTTATTATAGGCATGCAAAAAGGTTTCAACATCACAAATCAATCAACATGATACACCTCATTAAGAAAATGAAAGACAAAAATCATATGATTGTCTCAATAGATGCAGAAAGGCATTTGACAAAATTCAACATCCATTTATGTTAAAAACTCTCAACAAAATGGGTACAGTGGAAACATACCTCAACATAATAAAGGCCATATATGACAAACTCACTGCTAATATTGTACTCAACCATGAAAATCTGAAATCTTTCATTATAAGATCAGGAACAAGACAAGGATGTCCATTCTCTTCACTTTTATTCAATATAGTATTGAATGGCTAGCCATATTGATTATGAAAGAAGAAGAAATAAAAAGCATACAAATTAGAAAAGAAGAAGTACAATTATCACTAATAGCAGATTATATGATACTATATATAGAAAACCATAAAGACCACCAAAAAACTATTAAAAGTAAAAAATGAATTCAGTAAAATTTCAGAATGGCAAATAAATATGCAGAAAAATCTTGTGTTTCTATACAATAATAATTAATTATAAGAAAAAGAAATTAAGAAAATAATCCCATTTTGATTGCATCAAAAGAGTAAAATACCTAGGAATAAACTTGTTTTCATTCTTTTTTCTTTATTCTGTTCCATAGCAGTGAATTCCACCATTCCGTCTTCCAGGTCACTTATCCATTCTTCTGCCTCAGTTATTCTGCTATTGATTCCTTCTAGTGTATTTTTCATTTCAGTTATTGTACTGTTCATTTCTGTTTGTTCTTTAATTCTTCTAGGTGTTTGTACTTTAATTCTTCTAGGTCTTTGTTAAACATTTCTTGCATCTTCTTGATCTTTGCCTCCATTCTTTTTCTGAGGTCCTGGATCATCTTCACTATCATTATTCTGAATTCTTTTTCTGGAATGTTGTCTATCTCCACTTCATTTGGCTGTTTTTCTGGGGTTTTATTTTGTTCCTTCATCTCTTACATAGTCCTCTGCCTTTTCATTTTGTCTATCTTTCTGTGAATGTGGTTTTCATTCCACAGGCTGCAGGATTGTAGTTCTTCTTGCTTCTGCTGTCTGCCCTCTGGTGGATGAGGCTATCTAAGACGCTTGTGCAAGCTTCCTGATGGGAGGGACTGGTGGTGGGTAGAGCTGGGTGTTGCTCTGGTGGGCAGAGCTCAGTAAAACTTTTTTTTTTTTTTTAAAGCTGAACATTTTTTTTTTAATTTATTTATTTATGACTGTGTTCGGTCTTCGTTTCTGTGCGAGGGCTCTCTCTAGTTGCAGCAAGCGGGGGGCCACTCTTCATCGCGGTGCATGGGCCTCACACTATCGCGGCCTCTCTTGTTGCGGAGCACAGGCTCCAGATGCGCAGGCTCAGTAATTGTGGCTCATGGGCCCAGTTGCTCCGCGGCATGTGGAATCCTCCCAGACCAGGGCTCGAACCCATGTCCCCTGCATTGGCAGGCAGACTCTCAACCACTGCGCCACCAGGGAAGCCCTCAGTAAAACTTTAATCCACTTGTCTGCTGATGGGTGGGGCTGAGTTCCCTCCCTGCTGGTTGTTTGGCCTGAGGCAACCCAACACTGGAGCCTACAGGCTCTTTGGTGGGGCTAATGGTGGACTCCAGGAGGGCTCACACCAAGGAGTACTTCCCAGAACTTCTGCTGCCAGTGTCCTTGTCCTCACTGTGAGCCACAGCCACCCCCTGCCTCTGCAGGAGACCTTCCAACACTAACAGGTAGGTCTGGTTCAGTCTCCTATGGGGTCACTCTCCTTCCCCCTGGGTCCTGATGCACACACTACTTTGTGTGTGCCCTCCAAGATTGGAGTCTCTGTTTCCCCCAATCCTGTCAAAGTCCTGCAATCAAATCCTGCAAGCATTCAAAGTCTGATTCTCTGGGAATTCCTCCTCTTGTTGCCAGAGCCCCAGGTTAGGAAGCCTGATGTGGGGCTCAGAACCTTCACTCCAGTGGGTGGCCTTCTGTGGTATAATTGTTCTCCAGTTTGTGAGTCATCCACCCAGCAGTTATGGGATTTGATTTTATTGTGATTGCGGCCCTCCTACCATCTCATTGCAGCTTCTCCTTTGTCTTTGGATGTATATTTTTGGTGAGTTCCAGTGTCTTCCTGTTGATGATTGTTCAGCAGTTAGTTGTGATTCCGGTGCTCTCACAAGAGGGAGTGAGCGCATGTCCTTCTACTCCACCATCTTGAACCAATCTCTACCTAGGAATACATTTAACGAAGGAGGTGAAAAACTTATACACAGAAAACTATAAGACATTGATGAAAGAAACTGAAGACAGAAATAAATGAAAAGATATTCGATGCTCATGGATTAGAAAACGTAATATTGTTAAAATGTCCATATACCCAAAGCCATCTATAGATTCAAGGCAATCCCTATCAAAATTCCAGTGACATTTTCCCCAGAAATTGTAAAAACCATCCTAAAATTTATGTGGAACCACAAATGACCTCCGATAGCCAAAGAAATACTGAGAAAATAGAACAAAGTGGGAGGCATCACACTTTCTGATTTCAAACTATACTACAAGCCTATCGTAATTAAAACAGTGTGGTATTGTCATAAAACAGGCACATAGATCAGCTGAACAGAATTGAGAGCCCCCAAATTAACTTAAACATATTTGGTCAACTAATATTTGACAAGGGAGCTAACAGTATTCAGTAGAGAGAAGATTACCTCTTTAATAAATGGTGCTGGAAAAAATGGACAACTACATGCAAAAGAATGAAACTGGATCATTATATTACATTTATACAAAAATTATCTTAAAATGGATTAAAGTCTTGACTGTAAGGTCTGAAACCATCAAACTCCTAGATGAAGATGTAGGTGGCAAGCTCCTTGACATCAGTCTTTGTGATGTTTTTCTGGATCTGACTCAAAGGGCAAGGGCAAAAAAACAAAAATAAACAAATGGAACTATCAAACTAAAAAGCTTCTGCACAGTTAAGGAAATTGTCAACAAAATGAAAAGGCAACCTACTAAATGGGAAAAGATATTTGAAAATGATATGTCTAGTAAAGGGTGAATACAAAAAATATTTAAAGAAGTCATACAACTCCAAACAAAAGAAACAATCCAATTTTTAAAAAAAATATTTAGTTTATTTATTTTTGGCTATGTTGAGTCTTCATTGATGCACATGGCTTTCTCTAGTTGGGGCAAGTGAGGGCTACTCTTTGTTTTGGTGCATGGGCTTCTCACTGCCATGTCTTCTCTTGTTGTAGAGCATGGGTTCTAGGCATGCAGGCTTCAGTAGTTGTGGCACATGGGCTCAGTAGTTGTGGCTCATGGGTTCTAGAGTGCAGGCTCAGTTGTTGTGGCACATGGGCGTAGTTGCTCCACAGTATGTGGGATCTTCCTGGACCAGGAATCAAACACGTGTCCTCTGCAATGGCAGGCGGATTCTTAACCACTATGCCACCAGGGAAGTCCCACAAACAATCCAATTTTTAAAAATGGGAAGAGGATGTGAATAGTACTTTTTCCAGAGAAGACATTCAGATGGCCAATAGGCACATGAAAAGATGCTTAACATCACTAATCATTGGTGATATGCCAATCAAAACAACAATGAGATATTAACTCACACTTGTTAGAATGGCTATTATCTAAAGGAAATAGCAAGTGTTAACAAGAATGTGGGGAAAAGGGAACTCTCATGCACTGTTGGTGAGAACGTAAATTGGTGCAGCCAGTACTAAAAGCAGTATAGAGATTCCTCAAAAAATGAAAAAAATAACATATTGTCCAGCAATTTCACTTCTGGGTATCTGTATGAAGAAAATGAAAACACTAATTTGAAAAGATATATGCACCCATATGTTCTTTGAAGCATTATTTACAATAGCCAATATATGGAAGCTAAGTATCCATTATGGATGAATGGATAAAGAAGATGTTTTATATATACATATATATATGGAATATACAATGGACTACTATTCAGCCATTAAAAAAGAAAGACATCTTGCCATTTGCCACAACATGAAGGGACCTAGAGGGTGTTATGCTAAGTGAAATAAGCCAGACAGAGAAAGACAAATACAGCATGATTTCACTTATATGTGAAATTTTAAAAAACGAAAGAAACACATAAATGAAACAAAACCCTGACTCAGATACAGAGAACAGATGTTTGCTGGGAGGAGGAAGTTTGGAGTGAGTGAAGTGGATGAAGGAGATCAAGAGGCACCAACTTCCAGTTATAAAATAAATATAAGTCATGAGGACAAAACGTACAACATGGGGAATACAATCAATAATGTAACATTGCATTAACTTTGTATGGTGACAGATGGTATCTAGACTTATTGTGGTGTTCATGTCACAATGTATACACATGTTGAATCACTACTGTACACATAAAACTAACATAATATTGTATGTCAAATATACCTCAATTAAAAAAAAAGCTGGCTGAAACTTCAGTCTCTTCAATTCTGTTGTTGAACCTCTCTAGTGAACTTTAAAATTCAGTTATTTTATTTTTGGGCTCCAGAATTTCTGTTCTGTTTCATGCTGTAATTTCTACCTCTTTGACGATATTTATGATTTTGTTTATAATCATAAACTTTCCTGATTTCCTTTAGTTCTTTGTCAATGTTTTCTTTAACTCTCTGAGCACATTTAAGATGGTGTTTTAAATTATTTGTCTATTATTTTTGATGCCTGTTTCTTTAGGGACATTTTCTGTGATTTTATTTTCTTTCTTTGAATAGGCCATGTTTTCCTGTTTCTTTGTATGCTTTTTGATTTTTTTTCTTGTTGTTGTTGAAAATAAAAGCAGCCACCTCTGAGTCTCTGAAGACAGGCTCTCTGCCAGGGATGACCTTCACTAGTTAGCAGAGTGTGTTCTGTGCTTTGAGGTCAGCCTGGCATGAAGGCTTAAGGTTTCCTCAGGCTTTTTCTTGGCATGCATCTTGCCTGGGCCTATGTGTGTGCTTTTTTTGAGCCCCCCCGCTTATACATGTCTGTTTTTAAATAACTTATTTTCCCAAGGAAGTTCACTCCTGCTTCTTCTCACAACCTTAGATGTTCTATTGTATTTTCTTATGATCTCCTTGCAGCAGGAGTCTTGAGGTCCATAGTTCCCCTGCAGCTTTCACAATCAACACCCATGTACAATGCACTCTGCTCCCCACAACTTTTCCCAGCCTGAGATGTGTGCTAAACTGCTCTTCCTTACCTAAGCTCTGAATTAGGTGAAACAGAGATCAATCCTTCATTCATCTCCCAGACTGGTTTGAATGTTACAAGTGAGGTCCACTCTCCTTCCTCTGGTTGGAAGGAAGGAACTAGGACCTGGCCTGCTGCTTCCCTCAGACAGCACTGTGCTGTCCTAGTGAGAATGTGGGGCAAGCGTGAGTAAAAATGTCATGAATTTTCCTATCATTTCCCATTTTGACTGGGAATTCTGTTGGTTGCTGCAGACCTTTGAACAGTTTTCTAGAGCTCCTATATAAAGTCATTATAGTTGTTCTTCAAATGTTTCTATAGGTGAATGTGAGCCTGGAGTTTGTTAGTCTGCCATTTCATTGACACCACTCTCTTCTTTGCAATTTTTGAGACTTAGTTCATATCCAAGGATATGCTCTATTGTGGTGTATGTACCATGTGTGTTTGAAAAAATGTGTATTCTGCAGATGTTGGATATAGTAGTGTAGATATTTCAACTAGATCAAGTTTTTGTCTTACTTAAATCTTCTACATTCGTATTGACTTTTGTTTGCTTATTCTATCAGTTACCAAAAGAGGTGTTTTTAAATCTCCAGCTATAATTTTGGACTTGTCTATCTCTTCGTTTGCTTTGGTCAGTTTCTGCTTTATGTATGCTATTTCAAAGCTATGTTACTAGATACAACGAATTTTGGATTTTTATATTTTCTAATTGTATTGCTCTCATTATTTTTATGAAATTTCCTTCGTTATTTCTCACAATACTTATTTCCTAAAGTATACTTTTCCTAATATCAATGAGGCCACAGTAGCTTTTTTGAATAGCTTTTGTTTATATATTTTCCCATCTTTTCACTTTTAACCTTTATCTATTATTATATTTAAAATATGTTGATTGAAATTGGCACATAGATTTTTCTTAATTCATGACAGCAATATTTGTCTTTTAAGATGAGAAATTAGGCAACTCAAATTGGATGTAATTAATGATATAGTTAAAATCTATCATCTTGCTTTTTTTTAAAATTGGCTCATCTGTGTTTCTTTATTCCTCTCTTCTTACTTCTTTTGTATTAATCAAGTATTCTTTATTTTGTTGTTGTTGTATTAGATTTTAGTTATGCCTCTTTTTATTAATAAGTGGTTACCTAAGGGACTACATAAGCATCTATTACATATTAGATTCTACTTTTGGTTAAGTAATTTTTACTATTTCACAAACAATAAAAGAAATTTATAATAGTTTAACTCCATTTACTTCCTCCAACCTTTATGTTTTATTGTATAATTTATTTGTAACATGCATTTCAAATCTAAATAGACATTATTATTGAGTTTTAAATGGATTTCCATTTAGCCACATATTTATCTTTTTTGGTGCTCTTCATTCCTTTTAATGGTACCTTGTTCAGTTAGGATTATTTTTCTTCATACTGAGTTGTTTTTTTATTTTTGGTAGTTTGGATATGCTGGTGATGAATAAATTCAGCTTTTAAAAAATCTGAAAATTCCTTTATTTCATCTTTGTTGAATAATATTCTACTAACTTCAAAATTATTTTTTTACATTTTTCAGCACATTATCCTATTTATTATTTGCTGATTTTTTTGAATCTACAGATTGAGATATTTTGCCAGATTTTAAAATCATTAATTTTTCATATGTGGATTCTTTTCCATTCATTTTCTTCTCATCTAGGATTCCAATTACATGTATGTTAGACATTTTGATTGTGTCCCATGAGTCCCTTACTCTTGGATCTGTGTATTCTTGTTACCTCTATGCTCCCTTTGGATCTTTTATTATTTCTTCACGTTTACTAATCTTGTGTCTTGTGTTCCATCTGATGTTATAACACTCTAATAAATTTTAAGATATAGATATTGTCTTTTGAAGTTACATAATGTTCATTTGATACATTTTATAGATTTTGATTTTCTTTTGAAATGCTATATCTCTTTGGGTTATTTCCACCTTTTCTTCTACTTTCATTATCATATTAATTATAGTTAATTTTAGGTCCTTCTGCTATCTTTAATATTTGGATCATATCTGGGTCTTCTTTTATGGAGTATTGTATTTCTTTATTACTGACTTTTTACACATCTGATAGTTTTTTTTTTACTGTATGTTATACATTGTTCCTTAAATGTTAAGAAAGATTTTAATTATGTAAATCTTCCTCTCTGGAGTATCATATTTTGCCCCAGAATGTAGTTAAATTGCCAGAGGATCACCTTAATCATGCTGAAGCTTGTTTTATAGCTTTGCTAGTCTATATTTCACCTTTGTTCTTGCATCCCTGGTGTAGCCCTTGTTCTGTGGTGTGTTCTTTACTTCTGGGGTATGGCTCTTAGGGTCTCAAGAAAGCCCAGTGTGTCTAATAATGTCTCTCCACTCTGGCTAGGCTTAAACCCCAATGCCTCCTCTGCACTGTGTGGCCTCTTTAATCTCTGTTCAACTCTCCAGTCTTCAGTAACTAATCTCTGCCAAGCCTAATAGAGTCTTGCCTTCACCTGTGAAGGTTAAGATTTTCTCAAGGATCTGAAAGGAATAATTATGTGGATGTTTGTGCCCCCTTCTTTATGGCCACCTCCTCTTTTCTACACTGTTCCCTAAATTTCAGCCACTTTGACAACTCCAAATTTCAATCTTTCTCCATTTCTTATATGTACCAACAATGAATGTTGTTTTCTCCTTAGGGTCTGTTTACCTAAGCCATATTTTGGAAAGTGCCCTTGGGAAAAATTCTGGGATGAATGTGGATTTCAACTCATGTGCTTTCCTTTCTCAAGCATTATAAAGTTTTGTTAGTCTAATTCAATGCCTGCCAACATGTATACTTATGTATGTATGTATATTAGTTTCCTAGAGCTACCATAACAAAATGCCACATACTGGGTGACTTAAAAGGACAGAAATTTATTCTCTCAGTTCTTGAGGCTAGAAATCTGAAATCAAGTTGTTGGAAGGGCCATGCTCCCTCTAAAGTCCATAAGAAAGAATCATTTCTTGCCTCTTCCTAGCTTCTGGTAGTTAATGGCAATCTTTGGTATTCCTTGAATTGTAGGTGCATCACTACAATTTCTGCCTTAGACTTCACATGACCATCTTGCCTCTGTATGTGTCTGTATGTCTGTTTCTCCTTATAAAGAAAGTAATCTTTGGATATAGGGCCCACTCTACTCCAATATGAACATATTTTAACTTTACTGTATCTGCAAACACCCTACTGCCAAATAAGGTTACATTCACAGCTATTGAGGGGTTAGATTTTGACATAACTATGGGGGACACAATTCAACCTTCTACAGTACTGTGTATGTGTATAGGTGTGTGTATCTATGTGTTACAGTTGTTTATAGTAAGTGTGTAATCAGATATTCAATCATATTTGAAGTTGTTGTCGCTAAGCTCAAATGCCCAGATCACCATGGTTTTATCTGTTGCCTTTTTTTTTTTTTTTTCTACGTTATTAGTCACATGTAGTTGTCTCTACTGACTTTTGGTTGGATTTTGCTCCTTGTATATAAAAGAGACATATAGACTCATGATGATGTTATCTTTTACCAGAGAGGGTTTAACATTATATCTGTTAGGTACATATGAGAGGAGGAGCTTATCACCTTAATCAAATCAGGAACAGAACTGTGTTGAGGCTCTATAGCAGTTTTGGTAAGGCACTGTCTACCTCTGATTTGTTCCTGACCTCTGGATGTGACCATCCAGGGATTTTATATGAGACTCTTTTAGGTCTTTGCCTCCTCAGAACCTATGATTTGTGGGAATTTTCACTCTGATTTTCAGAGATAATTTTTTACATTTTTGTATCTCATCATAGTCACCTTTAGAATTTAGCAGATGTCTCCAGGATGATAATTGATAACAACTGTGTTTGAACTCTCAATTCTCCAATTTTGCCAGTAAAGTGTCTCACAGTTGGCCAATAAATCTGAAGGTTTCTCTATCCTCCAATAATGGCCCTCTGCTAGGGGCCAAGCCTAGATTCTGAGTCTTCTACCATGCCCAAATGGCAAGTATTCTTAGGGAAAGCAATTCTAGGATTTCAACTCTTATCTTTTGTGTTTGAAGGCTTCTATCCAAGTATGTATTTGCCCCCTAGATAGTAGAGGACTAGAAAAATGTCAACTCTATTTTTTATAGGATTTTAGACTAATTCTTTTGCCTCCTACTGTATTTAGATTCAGAATAAAGCGAATGGGGGGGACCTTCAAGATGGCAGAGGACTAAGATGTAGAGATCACCTTCCTCCCCACAAATACATAAAAAATACATCTACATGTGGAACAACTCCTACAGAACACCTACTGAATGCTGGGAGAAGACCTCAGACTTCCCAAAAGGCAAGAAAATCCCCACGTACCTGGGTAGGGCAAAAGAAAAAAGAAAAAACAGAGACGAAAGAATAGAGATGGGACCTGCACCTCTGGGAGGGAGCTGTGAAGGAGGAAAACTTTCCACACACTAGGAACACCCTACACTGGTGGAGGTGGGGGTGGGCTGGGGGGAGTCTTTGGAGCCACAGAGGAGGGCACAGCAACAGGGGTGCAGAGAGCAAAGCAGAGATATTCCTGCAAAGAGTATCGGTGCCAACCAGCACTCACCAGCCTGAGAGGCATGTCAGCTCACCCAGCTGGGCGGGTGCGGCCTGGGAGCTGAGGCTCCGGCTTCAGAGGTCAGATCCCAGGGAGAGGACTGGGGTTGGCTGCGTGAACACAGCCTGAAGGGAGCTAGTGTGCCACGGCTAGCCGGGAGGGAGTGCGGGAAAAAGTCTGGAGCTGCCTAAGAGGCAAGAGAATTGTTTTAGGGTGTGCCAGGAGAGGGGATTCCTTCCCTGTTTGCACACAGAAGGCAGAACACCACCTAAAAGAGTTCCAGGGAAGGGTGTGAGCCATGGCTATCACCTTGGACCCCAGACACAGGCATGAAACACTAACACTGCTGCTGCAGCCACCAAGAATCCTGTGTGCAAGACCGGTCACTATCCACACCTGTGGGGAGCCTGTGCAGCAGGCCACTGCTAGGGTTGCGTGATCCAGGGACAACTACCCCAGGAGAGCACACGGTGTGCCTCAGGCTGTGGCAACGTCATGCTGACCTCTGCCGCCACAGGCTAGCCCTGCATTCTAATTATAAATACTGAACCCCTCCCTTCCCCCAGCATGGGTGAGCCAGAGCACCCTAATCTGCCGCTGTTTTAACCCCATCCTGTCTAGGTGGGAACAGATTGCTGAGGGTGACCAACATGCAGAGGTGGGGCCAAACCCAAAACTGAACCCCAGGAGCTGTGCGAACAAAGAACAGAAAGGGAAATTTCTCTGTGCACCCTCAAGAGCAGTAAATTAAAACCCCACAATCAACTTGATGCACCCTGCATTGGTGGAATACCTGAATAGACAACAAATCATCCCATAATTGAGGTGGTGGACTTTGGGAGCAACTGTAGACTTGGGGTTTGCTGTCTTTGACTGATTTGTTTCTAATTTTTATGTTTACCTTAGTATAGTTTTAGTACTTGTTATCATTGGTGGATTTGTTTATTTGTTTGGTTGCTCTCTTCTTTTTTTATGATTATTATTTTCTTTAATTTTTTTTCTTTCTTTTTTTCTCCCCTTTCTTCTGAGCCATGTGGTTGACAGGGTCTTGGTGCTCTGGCCTGGTGTCAGGCCTGAGCCTCTGAGGTGGGGGAGCCAAGTTCATGACATTGGACCACAGAAACCTCCTGGCCCAATGTAATTTCAATTGGCGAGAGTTCTACTACAGATCTCCATCTCAATGCTAAGACCAAGCTCCACCCAATGGCCAGCAAGTTCCAGTGCTGGATGCTTCATGACAATCAATTAGCAAGACAGGAACACAACCCCACCCATTAGCAGAGAGGTTACCAAAAGTCATACTAAGTTCAGAGACACCCCAAAACACACCACCAGATGTGGCCCTGTGCACCAGAAAAACAAGATCCAGCCCCACCCACCAGAACAAAGGCACCAGTCCCCTACACCAGGAAGCCTACACAACCCACTGAACCAACCTCACCCACTGGAGGCAGACAGGAAAACAAAGTTAACTGCGAACCTACAGCCTGTGAAAAGGAGACCAAAAACACAGTAAGTAAAACAAAATGAGAAGACAGAGAAATATGCAGCAGATGAAGGAACAAGGTAAAAACCCATCAGACCAAACAAATGATGAGGAAATAGACAGTCTACTTCAAAAAGAATTCAGAGTAATGATACTAAAGATGATCCAAAATCTTGTAAATAGAATGGAGAAAATACAATAAATGTTTAAAAGGACCTAGAAGAACTAAAGAGCAAACAAACAATGATGAACAACACAATAAATGAAATAAAAAATTCTCTAGAAGCAATCAATAGCAGAATAACTGAGGCAGAAGAACGGATAAATGATCTGGAAGATAAAATATGGGAAATAACTACTGCAGAGCAGGATAAAGAAAAAAGAATGAGGAGAATTGAGGACAGTCTCAGAGAGCTCTTGGACAACATTAAATGCACCAACATTTGAATTATAGGGGTCCCAGAAGAAGAAGAAAAAAGAAAGTGTCTGAGAAAATATTTGAAGAGATTATAGTTGAAAACTTCCCTAACATGGGGAAGGAAATAGTCAATCAAGTCCAGGAAGCATAGAGAGTTCCATACAGGATAAATCTAAGGAGAAACACGCCAAGACACATATTAATCAAACTATCAAAAATTAAATACAAAGAAAAAATATTAAAAGCAGTAAGACAAAAGCAACGAATAACATACAAGGGAATCCCCATAAGGTTAATGGCTGATCATTCAGCAGAAACTCTGCAAGCCCCAAGTGAGTGGCCGGACATATTTAAGTGATGAAAGAGAAAAACCTACAACCCAGATTACTCTACCCAGCAAGGATCTCATTCAGATTTGAAGGAGAAATTAAAACCTTTACAGACAAGCAAAAGCTAAGAGAATTCAGCACCAACAAACCAGCTTTACAACAAATGTTAAAGGAACTTCTCTATGCAGGAAACACAAGAGAAGGAAAAGACCTACAAAAACAAACCCAAAACAATTAAGAAAATGGTAATAGGAACATATATATCAATAACTACCTTAAATGTAAATAGATTAAATGCTCCAACCAAAAGACATAGGCTGGCTGGCTGGATACCAAAACAAGACCCATATATATGCTCTCTACAAAAGACCAACTTCAGTCCTAGGGACACATACAGACTGAAAATAAGGGGATAGAAAAAGATATCCATTTAAATAGAGATCAAAAGGAAGCTGGAGTAGCAATTCTCATATCAGGCAAAATAGACTTTAAAACGAAGACTATTACAAGAGACAAAGAAGGACACTACATAATGAACAAGGGATCAATCCAAGAAGAAGATATAACAATTGTAAACATTTATGCACCCAACATAGGAGCACCTCAGTACATAAGCCAAATGCTAACAGCCATAAAAGGGGAAATCAACAGTAACACAATCATAGTAGGGGACTTTAACACCCCACTTTCACCAATGGACAGATTATCCAAAGTGAATAAAAATAAGGAAACACGATCTTTAAATGACACATTAAACAAGATGGACTTAGATGATATTTATAGGACATTCCATCCAAAAACAACAGAATACACTTTTTTTTCAAGTGCTCATGGAACAGTCTCCAGGATAGATCATATCTTGGGATACAAATCGAACCTTGGTAAATTTAAGAAATTTGAAATCATATCACGTAACTTTGCTGACCACAATGCTATGAGAGTAGATATCAATTACAGGAAAAAAAAAACCGTAAAAAATAGAAACACATGGAGGCTAAATAATACGCTACTAAACAACCAAGAGGTCACTGAAGAACTCAAGGAGAAAATCAAAAAATACCTAGAAACAAATGACAATGAAAACACAACGACCCAAAACCTATGGAATGTAGCAAAAGCAGTTCTAAGAGGGAAGTTTATAGCAATACAGTCCTACCTCAAGAAACAAGAAACATTCAAATAAACAACCTAACCTTATGCCTAAAGCAATCAGATAAGAAGAACAAAAAACCCCCCAAAGTTAGCAGAAGGAAAGACATCATAAAGATCAGATCAGAAATAAATGAAAAAGAAATGAAGGAAACAATAACAAAGATTAATAAAACTAAAAGCTGGTCCTTTGAGAAGATAAACAAAATTGATAAACCATGAGCCAGACTCATCAAGAAAAAAAAAGAAGACTCAGCAGAATTAGAAATGAAAAAGGAGAAGTAACAACTGACACTGCAGAAATGCAAAGGATAATGAGAGATTACTACAAGCAACTATATGCTAATAAAATGGACAACCTGGAAGAAATGGACAAATTCTTAGATAAGCACAACCTTTCAAGACTGAACCAGGAAGAAATAGAAAATATAAACAGACCAATCACAAGCACTAAATTCGAATCTGTGATTAAAAATCTTCCAACAAACAGAAGCCCAGGACCAGATGGCTTCACAGGTGAATTCTATCAAACATTTAGAGAAGAGCTAACACCTATCCTTTTCAAACTCTTCCAAAATATAGCAGAGGGAGTAACACTCCCAAACTCATTCTATGAGGCCACCATCACCCTGATCAGCTCGGTGCTTTGTGACCACCAAAGGGGTGGGATAGGGAGGGAGACACAAGAGGGAGGGGATATGGTTATATATGTATATGTGTAGCTGATTCAGTTTGTTGTACAGCAGAAACTAACTCAACATTGTAAAGCAATTATACTCCAATAAAGATGTTAAAAAAAAAGAATATAGCAAATACCTTGGCTGAATGTTTAAGACCCTAAATTCTCCAACTTTGTCACTCTAGTCCCATGGGATCACCAGTATGCTGGTTTCTTTTTTCCAAAGAGTAGTCCACTGCCTTAGCCACACCAAGATTTTCAATTCTATGCTGTAACGAGATTTTTCAAATTTCCTCAAATAAGAGGCAGCTGGAGATTCTTTGCTTCTAAAGGTTTTCTCCTTTCTGAAATCGTATTCCATATAGTTATTTTTGCTTCTGTAGCTCTCTGATGCCTTAAAAATTTTATATTTTCGGTTGTTTCCAGTGATATTATTGTCCTATTTCAAACTATATCATCCCATTTAAAAGAAGAAACTCATTCATCTATTTTTAGTATTTATAGCAGTACCCCCTGAAGGGTATTTTTTATCTTTTGGGGATCTGAGTTAGGAGGAAGAAACCTATAAGTCTTTCTGACAGAATCTTGGAAGGTGGTTTCTATCATATATTATCCACCTGGCCTGCATGGAAATAAGAATACAGCCAACTACTACTAATGATCAATGTTGATCATTCTGCACATTCTACATTAATACATTTGCTTGAGAACATGCATAGTACTAATATCAATAACTAACCTCAAAACTGATGTAATATTCGGTGTTGCCTCTGAAGCTAGGTGGTAAATCAATTTTAAGTTTGATGCTTTCTATTTAAGTACACTGTTTTCATGTCTTTAGCCAATCATTCTCTGATGATCCATACTAAGCCAACTCCTTCGTTCTACATTGTTCACCCACTTTCTTTCTTAAGCTCTGCAGATATGCACAGCACACATATTTGTCTTTATGTACCCTGTGCCCATGCTTATTGCCTTTATTTCACAACATAGAACAGTAACTTTTCATGTCCTATATTTCATATATAAGACCCCTGATATTCTAATCATCACCACTATCTATTCTTATAGTTCCCCACTCCTACTCCCAAATCATATAATATATGCCTACAGTGTTAAAGGCACTGTGATGAACATTTTAATTTATATAGAACAGCTAATACATAGTTTATGACATTAAGACTATTAAAAAATTGTAAAGAGATAATATCTGAATAAAAGTAACAATAATGAATAAGGTAAGGCATATGTCAAAAGAAAGGTGTGTGGTTTTAAGCAGAATTGAACGAAGGAAGAAAACACATTTAATTTGGGAATCAGAAAAGGCTCCATGGAAGTAATATTATTTAGGCTGTACCTTGAAGGTTGTATAATCTTGCAGTCAGAAATAAGCAGGATGAAAACATTCCAACTGGAAAGTTTACATCTTTACCATTTTACTGTACTTGCTTTTTCATCTCTTTTCATTGACATTCATTTCATTGCATTGAGGCATTAGTTTAAAATGCCTCAGATTTTCAGATCGCTTCATTTAAACGTGTTAAACTTAGAGTTGTTTTTTTAAGCACGGGGAGTTTAGTAAAATTTGGAAGTCACATAGGTGTTATGTATGGGGCTAGAAGAAAGGAGAACCAACATTTATTGAACACATATTATGTTTTAAAACCTCACATGCTTCCTTGTATTTCCCTATTTTCAATCCTGTGAGGTTAAACTCCTATTTCTATATTTAAAACGAGGATAATTGAGGCCCAGTGGAGTTGAATAATTTGTTCAACTACACTCTACTGATGTCAGGGTTGTGATTTTAATCCATCTGCTTTTTGCTAAACACATGCACTTTGGCCACATGATGCTGTTTCCTTACTATGGTACATAAGTCTTGAAAAGCTGGTTTGAGTTATATTGCGTAGGAAGTTAAATGTCAATCTTTTAGAAGTCAAATCCATAATAGAGGTTTAAACGAAGTGATCTGAGGATTCAGAAGATTGGCATTTCAAACCAGTCAAGGAACAGTGATGAAAAGCATGTGCAGGATAGAGTTGGTAAAAATGCAAAAAACTGAATGCTATCATAGTTGACACAATGTTCTTAAAAGAGAAGTCAAGAAGAATAACAGTCCCAAGAACATATTCAAAATGTGTCCTCCAGCAAAATGTAGACAAAACTGTCCTTGGAAATTTTTTTGACTCATTTTCTGAATTAAAAAAATAATATAATTTTAATTTAATTGTAATCAATTGCTTTACAATTTTGCTGATTATTTGTATGTGTTTTACATGAGTAATAAATCTCACTGTAGGAAAAATTTAAACATACAGAAATCAAAATGAAAAGCAATTGCAGTAGTCTGAATTTCTAACCTCCAAGAATAATCACAATTGCCAAAATTTTTGTGTATATTCTTTCAGGCTTGTGATGAAAATATATTTATGACATATGTTTTCTACACACATGCTTACACACACATACACAAAATATGGAATTATGCTATAATGGTATTTGATCATTTAAAAACATTTATAATGAAAATGTTGAATGCTTGCAAAAGTAAAGGTTATATTATTATGAACCCCACCCCCTGTACCTTTGCCTTGCTTCAGCAATTATCTACATATGACCAATCTTCTTTCATTTACATATCCACTTACTACCTTCCCCTTAGGATTATTTTAAAACAAATCTCAGATACTGTAAAACATTATAAAAATCTACAAAATATATTTACAATAATAAGGTGCTTGTTTTTTAAATAATACCTCAATGAAATGATCATTTTTAACACAATTAATAATAGTTCCTTAATATCATCAACTAATCAGGGACTGTTTGACTTTCCCCAATAGCCTAAAAAAGTGTCTTTTAGAATTTATTTGTTTAGATCAGGATCTAAATTCCAAACAGTGTATAAAAAGATATATTTTTTATAGTATAACTTTTTTTACCTTTAAAATCAGATTTATTGAATTGTCATTTATATGCAATAAAATGCACCCAAGAGCAGACATTGGTGAGTTTTGATAAAGTGGATGCCTGTTTAATCAGCCCCACAAACAGACATTAGGATGATTCCATTACTCAACAAAGTTCCATCATGCCCCTTTGCAGATAACCCTCATTATGCCCTGCTAGTAGAAACACTGATTGGCTTTCTGTCACTATAGAATATTTTTCTTATCTTAGAATTTCATATAAATGGAATCACATAGTATGAACTCCTTTACTGTTGGATATTTTCATTCTAAAAAATATTTTTTGAGATTCTTTCACGTTGTTGAGTATATCGTGTGTTTACTCTTTTCTTGCTACATGGTTTCCCACTGTATGGTTATACCACAATTTGTTTTCCATTATCAATTGATAGATATTTAGTTGTTTCCAAATAACTTTGACTATAATAAAGTTGTTCTGAACATAGTACTGCAAGTGACTTTGTGCACTATGCTTTCATTTTTCCTGGATAAATACCTAGGAATAGAATTGCCAAGTCATACAGCAAGTGATTTTTTACTTTATAAATAACTGCCAGTTTTACACAATGGCTGTACCATATTACATTACCATAAGCAATATATGAGAGTCCCTGTTGCTTTACATCCTTGCTAACACTTGATATTATCAGGCTTTTTAAGTTTAACAATGATATTAGGTGTGTAATTCTTTCTCATTTTACTTTGAATTTGCATTTCCATAATGACTAATGATGTTCTATAACTTTTTATGTGCTTATTGTCTATTTATATATACTATCTTGTTTAAATATTTTCCAATTAAAAAAAAAAACTGTGGGAGAGAGGAGAAGATGGCAGAAGAGTAAGACGCGGATATCACCTTCCTCCCCACAGATACATCAGAAATACATCTACACATGGAACTGCTCCTATAGAACACCCACTGAACGCTGGTAGAAGACGGCAGACCTCCCAAAAGGCAAGAAACTCCCCACGTATCTGGGTAGGGCAAAAGAAAAAAGAAATAACAGAGACAAAATAATAGGGACAGGACCAGCACCAGTGGGAGGGAGCTGTGAAGGAGGAAAGGTTTCCACACACTAGGAAGCCCCTTCGTGGGCGGAGGCTGCAGGTGGCAGAGGGGAGAAGCTTCAGAGCCATGGAGGAGAGCACAGCAACAGGGGTGCAGAGGGCAAAGCGGAGAGATTCCCACACAGAGGATCGGTGCCGACCAGCACTCACCACCCCGAGAGGCTTGTCTGCTCACCCGCCGGGGCAGGCAGGGGTGGGGAGCTGAGGCTCTTGCTTCAGAGGTCGGATCCAAGGGAGAGGACTGGGGTTGGCAGCGTGAACACAGCCTGAAGGTGTTAGTGCACCACAGCTAGCCGGGAGGGAATCCAGGAAAAGGTCTGGAGCTGCCGAACAGGCAAGAGACTTTTTCTTGCCTCTTTGATTCCTGGTGCGCAAGGAGAGGGGATTCAGAGCACCGCCTAAATGAGCTCCAGAGATGGGCGCGAGCCATGGCTATCAGCGCAGACCCCAGAGACGGGCATGAGATGATAAGGCTGCTGCTGCTGCCATCAAGAAGCCTGTGTGCAAGCACAGGTCACTATCCACACCACCCCTCCCGGGAGTCTGTGCAGCCCGCCACTGCCAGGGTCCCGTGATCCTGGGACAACTTCCCCAGGAGAACACACGGCATGCCTCAGGCTGGTGCAACGTCACGCTGGCCTCTGCCACCACAGGCTCGCCTCACATTCAACACCCCCTCCCTCCCCGTGGCCTGAGTGAGCCAGAGCCCCCGAATCAGCTTCTCCTTTTACCCCGTCCTGTCTGAGTGAAGAACAGACGTCCTCTGGCGACCTACTTGCAGAGGCGGGGCCAAATCCAAAGCTGAACCCCAGGAGCTGTGCGAACAAAGAAGATAAACAGAAATCTCTCCCAGCATCCTTAGGAGGAGCGGATTAAATCTCCATAATCAACTTGATGTACCCTGCATCTGTGGAATACCTGAATAGACAAAGAATCATCCCAAATTGAGGAGGTGGATTTTGGGAGCAACAATATATATATGTTTTGCCCTTTTTCTCTTTTTGTGAGTGTGTATGTGTATGCTTCTGTGTATGATTTTGTATGTATAGCTTTGCTATTACCATTTGTCCTAGGGTTCTGTCTGTTTGTTTTTTTTTAATTTAATTTTATTTATTTATTTATTTATTTTTTAATTTATGGCTGTGTTGGGTGTCTGTTTCTGTGCGAGGGCTTTCTCTAGTTGCAGCAAGCGGGGGCCACTCTTCATCGCGGTGCGCGGGCCTCTCACTATCGCGGCCTCTCTTGTTGCGGAGCACAGGCTCCAGACGCGCAGGCTCAGTAATTGTGGCTCACGGGCCTAGTTGCTCCGCGGCATGTGGGATCTTCCCAGACCAGGGCTCGAACCCGTGTCCCCTGCATTGGCAGGCAGATTCTCAACCACTGCGCCACCAGGGAAGCCCTGTTTTTTTTTTTTAAGTATAGATTTTAGCACTTGTTATCATTGGTGGATTTGTTTTTTGGTTTGGTCGCTCTCTTCTTTCTTTCTTTTTTTTCTTTTTTTATTGCTTAAAAATTTTTTTAATAATTACTTTTTATTTTTTATTTTAATAGCTATTTTATTTTACTTTATTTTATTATATTTGATTTTATCTTCTTCTTTCTTGCTTTCTTTTCTCACTTTTCTTCTGAGCCGTGTGGATGACAGGTTCTTGGTGCTCCAGAGACGTGTCAGGACTGTGCCCCTGAGGTGGGAGAGTCAAGTTCAGGACACTGGTCCACAAGAGACATCCCAGTTCCACATAATATCAAACGGTGAAAATCTCCCAGAGATCTCCTTCTTAACACCAAGACCCAGGTCCATTCAATGACCAGCAAGTTACATTGCTGGACACCCTATGCCAAACAACTAGCAACACAGGAACACAACACCATCCATAAGCAGAGAGGCTGCCTAAAATCATAATAAGGACACAGACACCCCAAAACACACCACCAGACGTGGACCTGCCCACCAGAAAGACAAGATCCAGCCTCATTCATCAGAACACAAGTACTAGTCTCCTCCACCAGGAAGCCTACACGACCCACTGAACCAACCTTAGCCACTGGGGACAGACACCAAAAACAACGAGAACTACGAACCTGCAGCCTGCAAAAAGGACACCCCAAACACAGTAAGTTAAGCAAAAATGGAAAGACAGAGAAACACACAACAGATGAAGGAGCAAGGCAAAAACCCACCACACATAACAAATGAAGAGGAAATAGGCAGTCTACCTGAAAAAGAATTCAGAATAATGATAGGAAAGATGATCCAAAATCTTGGAAATAGAATGGAGAGA